>NC_139029.1:14239091-14443442 GCF_964662115.1 Mustela nivalis | reverse complement strand
GACTTCCTTCCTTGTAAAATGGGGCTCTGCTCGCTCCTTCGCTCCTGCTGTGTTCCAGAACACAGAGAGGGATGCGGGCAGCCCCTGTCCCCATAAGGGGCAGTGGTTCTTCACTCTGGCCACAGCGTTCGTAGAAAACTGTGGAGTGTTTCCCAGAGAAACTGGGCATATGTCGATATTTTTAAAAATTATGTCTAAAGACTAAGTCCTGGATCCCTGAAGCCAAAAGAATCTCTACCTGGGATGTCACTGTGTAAACTGACACGGACAAGTCAAACGTTGTATAGTAAGCCTTATTCGCATGTTGCTTTCTTGGTGACAGCCCATAGTTCCAGCACTTATCCAGTCTGATCCTTCCAACCTTGGACAGAGCCTGTCTTGGTGTTCCCTGGTGTCTGGAAATTTGATTCTCTTCCTACACTGCAGGTGACTCTGGGAAAAGTGCACCTACCTTCAGAGTATGGTTCCAGAATACAGAGTGGCTCCAGGCCAGCCCCCAACAGGGTCTGAATTCAAAGCCATGAATCGGACATCCTTCTATTGCTTCTCTTGGGGGCCTGAGGACCTTTTCCTTCCTCTCTGGGACCTTCTGCATCAAAAGTTATTTGGGAATGAGCCTGATTCTTTGCTCTTAATTCAGCTGAGATAAAATCTGAGAGCATCTTTCTTTTCTCTTATTTGCAAGCCTACTTGGGCTGGTTGGTTGGTGACCATCAGGACCCTCTGGCTGCAGGTCTGGAAAATAGAGCTGACTGGTGTGCCCCAAAGGATTTGAGTCACAAGTGGAATGTCCTGGTTAGTTAAAACAGCCATCTCCATGGAGACAGATCGAGGCACACATGTCTAAGTTAGGCATTCACTAAAGCAAGATAGAAAATGTGAAAATTCTGGTATTCGACGCACACCTTATCTGGAGTTATGGGAATTTACCCGCACAGAACACCTGCTCTCCCTACAGAACCAGGCTTGTGTTAAGTACACAGGGATTTATCACCACCTGATGGCTGTGCCCTGATGAGAGTGTCCCAGTCGCCTGCAGTCTGGGAAGCTTTCGTTAATTGTATAAACAACAACATTTTGTCAACTTGGTGAGTTTCCCAGGCGTCTTTGCCAGCAGGTCCCTGCAGGCAGCCGCTAAGCCCTATTTGACCGTCTCACCTGGACACTCCCAGTTTCACAGCCCCGGAAACGTTATGGAGGAGCCCCAGAGGTTGACCCACCCGAGGGGCTCATGCCGGGAAGAGAGAGCAAACGCGCAGGTTAGGGAGAGAGGCCACTCGGGTTGCCCCCCGAGAGCCAGCACACCGCTGCTTGCGGGAGCTGCCCTCTTCCGTCCTCTGAGGTCCTTGCCCCCTGCAGCTGAGCTGCCCTTTGAAACCGGAGAGACGAGTGAGCCTGGATAGTGGACAGGCACGGTCACTGGTTAACTATGTGACCGCAGGAAAGTGAAGGTCACCTTAGCTGTCTGCAGAGTCAGCATCGTTAAGTGGAAGGTTTTGTGACTGTTCTCTTACTGAGGGCATCGTAGGGATTTACCAGCAGGTCATAGATGCATCGGATGTTGTGGTTTGAATTTACATTATCGATCGATCTTACCATCTGAAGGTCACGTGTAATGTGTCTTTCACTTTCTTTGTCTACCCTTTTGCCCTTTTTCTTTTTTTTTTAGATTTTATTTATTTATTTGACAGACAGAGATCACAAGTAGGCAGAGAGGCAGGCAGAGAGAGAGAGGGAAACAGGCTCCCTGCTGAGCAGAGAGCCGGATGCGAGACTCGATCCCAGGACCCTGGGATCATGACCTGACCCGAAGGCAGAGGCTTTAACCCACTGAGCCACCCAGGCACCCCATCCCTTTTGCCTTTTTTCAAGAGAACATGGAGAACAGAATTTCATAGAGCGTTCTCTTTCATAGAGAACAGAATTCAGAATCATTCAAGCCCAGACCCACTCTTGGGAGACCTTGAGAATGATGACAATAGCTAATATCGGCTGAGCACTGAGTGGTCGTTACGTACCAGATACCATTCTAAGTAACTGACGCACAGAAACACTTTTGCTGTATCACACAGTACATGTGGCTTGGAAAACAACGCCTTCTGGAGAATCACAGGACAAGAAATTAACTAAAAATAACAAGGCATATGGGAAAAACAGGACTTCGTTCCAGGCGCCTACAGTTTATGAAGCTCTCATTAATTGTATAAAATGCTTACAATTAGATTCAAAGTTGGGCAACTTTAAGGACCGTGTCATAGGCTCAGTGTAATAAGCCACTCACAAAAAGACAAACACAGTATGGTTCCATTTATACGAGGTAGCTAGAGCCGTCAGATTCGCAGAGACAAAAAGAATAATGCTTCCTGGGGGCTCCGGGGAGGGAGCCAGACGGATTATCATTTAATAGGTACAAGTTTCCGTTTTGCAAGACGAAATCAAGATGGATGGTAGTGGTGGTTGCCTAAGAGTGTGATGAGCTTAAGGCCACTGCCCTGGGCACTTAAAGATGGTTAAGAGGGTACACTGTATGTTTGTGTGTCTTACCTCAATTAACCCCAAAAGTTGTACAAGTTTATAATCAAAGCAATCACTGGAACCTGGGGAGAGAGCACAGTGTGAGTGGAGGCTGCTCGGGCGGAGTGGAAAGGCTGACTGTGGACACAGAGACTCCGCAGACAGATGAGCCCTGGGCAGTGGGGCCACCACCAAGTGGGCCAAGAGCAAGGTAGCTGTTCGAAACTGCGAGTTACTCCAGGCCAACCACTGCCTCTTCAGGGAACGAGCTCCGGCACAGGCACGCATTTTAAATTATATTAAAATCGAGCGGACCAGGGGCGCCCAGGTGACTCAATCATTAAGCATCTGCCTTAGGCTCAGAGCATGATCCCAGGGTTCTGGGATTGAACCCCACATTGGGCTCCCTGCTCAGCCGGAAGCCTGCTTCTCCCTCTCCCACTCCCCCTGCTGTGTTCCGTCTCTCCCTGTCAAATAAATAAATAAATAAAATCTTTAAAAAAAAAAGAAAAAGAGATCGAGCAGACCAGGGCCTCTGGGTGGCTCAGTCGCTTAAGCATCCAACTCTTGATTTCGGCACAGACAGGATCTCGGGGTCCTGAGATCGAGCCGCACGTTGGGCTTCATGCTCAGCACCAAGTCTGCTTAGAATTCTCTCTCTAATTCTCTCTCTCTCTGTCTCTCTGCCCCTCCCCCCAATAATAAATAAATAAAATCTTATTTTAAAAAATGGCATTGACCAGCTTCCTGTGCATCAGCTGAACTGAGGGCTTTTCCTTTCTTGCTGAAGGTTGTCCTTCTGAGCTTGCTTTTTCAGACCCCATGCCTGAGAAAAATCACCTGTGGGACAAAGCACTGACACTTTATTAATTTTTTTTTAAAGATTCTATTTATTTATTTATCAAAGAGAGAGCACAAGGAGGGGGAGCGGCAGGCAGGGCAGGCAGAGAGAGAGGCAGACTCCCCGCCGAGCAAAGAGCCCGATGCGGGACTCGATCCCAGGACCCTGGGATCATGACGTGAGCTGAAGGCTTACCTGACTTACCTGAGCCACCCAGGGGTCCCACGTTGACACTGGACAGTGCTGTCATTCTTGAATTTACTGGTCATTTAGACTAAGTCGCATGGAAGCTAACTGATATGAGAGAAGCACGTGCTGAGTGGAACAGACAATATTAACCTGGTTAACCCTTACACCAAGCCTATGAGGTGGGTTCCGTTATGATGAGGAAACCAGTTTTCAGATGAGACCCCGAGGCCCGGAGAGATTGATCCGCTTAGTCAAGGTGGCGCAGCTGGGAAGAGCCCTGGAACATATACCCAGGCCTTTTGGCTCCGGATGCTCCACAGTTTTCCATGTTAGGCCTGTCTGGACTTAGTCTCTTCATCCATAAAGTGGGGATAATGGTACCTACCCCTAGGCCTGTTCTGAGGTTCCACTGAGTGAGGACACGGGAGTCATTTGCAGGGGTGTCTGTCACGGGAGGGCTTGTTGCACAGCAGCTACCGCTGCTGTCCCCGGGTCCCCTGTATTCCAGCCCAGCTCCATCTCAAGTTGAGGTTGCTGTTTGTCTCCTTAGAGTTCTGTCCCTGGCCTCTCTGACCGAAGTCGGGCAGCCATAGTGTGGTGTGTGCCCGGAGCACTGCTGGCGCCCAGCTCCTTGGAGGCACGGGGGAGGCCCCAGGTGCAGATGAGCGGCAGCCCCTCCCGAGTCACCCTGTCTCTTCCCTTCCAGACCTTGGCCCCCGCCATCCACTGGCTGCCCTTTCTCAATACCATCTTCTACCCAGTGGAAATCAATGAGTCCGAGCCCATTGTCGTCTACGACAAGGAGTACCTGGGGCAGGTCTCTGCCCTCATCAGCAGCACAGACAAATGGTAAGGATGGCCAACGGCAGCCAGCCCTTGGGGTCCCACACTGCCCTGCTCTGCTCGGGCCAGACAGGCGGGGGCAGCGGGGGACAGACGGACTCGGGAGAGTGGGCCCTGGGGAGAGGCGGCCCATTCAGAGCCCGGCCCCTCTGCCCACCAGCTCTGTCGCCTTGGGCAAGTTTCTTGCCCTTTCTCTGGTTCGGGCTCCCAGTTTACCGTCCTAAACTGGGGGTGGAAATAGCGCTACCTTGTTGGGATGTGAGAACCGGGTGAGGGAATGACGCGGAATGGGGCTCAATGTTCGCTGATATTTGTAGGTAATATTTATGATTTTTGTTACAATTTTAAAGACTTGTGGAGGTTTTAGAAAACTACAGAAAAAAGATAGAAAAAAATTAGTATTATCCAGACACTACTGTTGATTCTATGGGTGTGTGTGTGTGTGTGTGTGTGTGTGAAAGAGAGAGAGAGAGAGAGAGGTGAATTTTCTAATACGTGGTTCTTTTTTTCCCCATCTTTGTGACCACGTGGATAATCTGCTTTCCCCTTGACCTTCATCAAGAGCATTTTCCCCGTGTTATCCCGCACCCCATGTGGACCCCATTCTTCCTGGCTGTGCCTCCTCCCACCAAGTACACATAGTAGGATTACTGACTCACTCCCACCCATCCTGTCACACATTTAGGGTGGTTTCAGTTTGAGGCTAGATGGTCACTGTTGTGAACATCTCTTGGTGCTAAAGTGACTTCTTTGCAAAGGTGACAATGGCCACAGATGAATCTCTTTCCTGCCCCTCCTATTTGGAGCCCTCCTCTCCCGTCTCTGGGCTTCTGGTCAGGACATCTCCGTGCTCCTCCCTGCTCCAGCCCAGTAGCACTGCTCCCCACGCCCCCGCAACCCGTTCCGGGGGGAGTCTCCATGTGGTGACTCCATGGCTCCCAGACAAAAGGCAGCTAGCTCTCCAACAAACACAAGTCACTGCACTAGGCACCGAGGGGTGTTCAAAGAGGACCTGGGTTCTGTCTTGAAGAGCTGACATTCTCTGTGCTTAGTAAGCAGTAACCTGCCAAACTGGGGAGGGTAAATTGGGGTGGGGAGTACAGGGAGGTGCAGTGTGGAAAGAGCCTGCAATCCAAAGGCCGGGTTTGCGCGCCCCCTAAAGGTCAGTGTGGGAAGTGCTGTGATGCCCCCAGCTCTGGGCCCTTCTGAGCTGTCCCATCTGCTCTTGCCCCAGCCTGCTAAACAACTACATGATCTGGAACCTAGTGCGGAAGACAAGTTCCTTCCTTGATCAGCGCTTTCAGGACGCCGACGAGAAATTCATGGAAGTCATGTACGGGACCAAGAAGGTGAGCCTGTTTCTGTGCTTTCCCATTCACCTGCTGAGCGCCTGCCGTGTGCCAGGCTCTGGGTGGGAGGCTCATGCGACCTCTGTGTCCCCCGGAGCCGTGGAACTTGTGAGGGGGGTGGAGGATAGGGAGAGAATGGTGAGGGCCTCTGAAGGGGTCCCCTCGGATGTCCCAGGGCACACAGGACTGGATCTAAGCTAGTTGGAGATGGACAGAAGCTTCTAGAAGGAGATGATTACACTGGGTCTTAATGGGTGAAGAGGAGTCTTAGAGGGGTGCCTGGCTGGCTCATTGGGAAGAGCATGCATCTCAGGGTCATGAGTTACGAGCCCCAAGTTGGATGTAGAGATTACTTAAATTAAAAAAAAAAAAATCTTAGAGATTTAGCTTCTTTACAGCAAAAGGTGGTTTCTTTTCTCTCTCTCCCCAACCCCTTCTCAGTGACGTTGATAACAAACACTTTCCTGTAACTCATGTGATGTTCACATCCCTGTGAGCTGGATGGGATCATCATCCCTGTTTTATACAGGGGACCCCCAGGAATACTGCCCCTTCCCCACAAACACAGAACACTTGGTATAGCCCCTGGTTCATGGTAAGAGTGCACACATGTTCCCTGCTCTTACCCTCCCAGCCGGCCAGGTGGTCTCCACCCTCCTTCCAGTGCCCCCACCATGACCCCTGGCGGTCCATTCTTCCAGAGGTCCCAGGGCTCCAGGACCCTCACTCCCTCCCTTAGGACCCCACTCCAGATAGGAAGGTCCCAGGCCATTTCTTCTCTTTCCCCAAGAAGGTGGCTGTCCCCCTCTCATTCGTGCAGCCGACAGGACAAGAATCCTGTGTGGGGACACGGGACAAGTGAGGTGGGGTCTGGGTGCCCCCCAGGGCCTGCGTCCACTGCCAGAGATCCTCAGATGTGCTGATGGGACACACCAAGTCAGGGCCCCAGGCAGGTCCCCAGCCTGATACACCCTGCCCCTGCGTCCCTTCCTGGAGTCCAGTGGAGCGGACAGAGCCAGATAAGTGCTGGCAGAGAAGGACAGGATATGGGCTCCTGCCTCTGGTCCCGGAGTCTATCCTGTGAAAGGTTCTCTTTTTCTCTCCCGTTAGCATGTACACGCACCTGCGGCAGGAAGGGGACTGAGGGAGAGGGTGGCTGGGCATAAGAGAGGCTTCTGAGGGTACCACGGGGCCAAAGCCACGAGAGCCACCTGGCACCAAAGAGAAGGGCCAGGGGAGGGCCTGCCTTCCTGCTCCACCTGCACCTACCGTGGGCGGGGCCTGGATGAGCTCTGGGTCACAGGTGTGACAAGGCGTGACTCTGTCCCCTGGAGCACAGGGCTTCCCAGGGGACTTTATAGGGGAGGAGTGTGAGCAGGACCTGGGACGGGCGTCACAGAGACACCTGTGTGCGGGGAGTGTGCGCCTGCCTCGTTGCTTCCCACCCGGGTGCAGAGGAGCGAAGAGGCTCCGGAGGGTTTCCCAGGTCACCCAGCGAGGAGGCAGCCAAGCTCAAGTTCAAACCCAGCTTTGGATGGCCATGACTACTCGGCACTTTCAGCCACTCACTAGTGATGATGATGATGATGATGATGATGATGAAAGATATTATTGTTAGATGTTTGCCCGTTATAGGCATTATGTCACCAAGTTCCTATAACAGCTCTATGTAAGGAGCTGTTATCACCAGCCCATTTTATAGATGAAGAAACTGAGGCTCTCTGAAGGGAAGGGACTTGTTCAAAGTCGCACAGCTCGTAAGTAGGGAGTGTGTTCTCAGTCCCAGCACATCGGATTCGGCAGCCCACAACTGAGTCCTGCCCCACTCAGCCTCGCCTCTGCAGGAGCCAGAAGTTAAAATTGCGCCTCCTGGTGGTTGCGGGTGGGGGGGCGGGGTCAGGGAGGCAGCCATGGGGATTCGTTTAGTAGGTGTGGAGGTTCAGGTTAGCAAGAGATTGTTTGCACACCAGGATGAATATACCTGACACCACCAATAGTTAGAATGGTAAATCTCAGGTCTCTCTTTTCCTATGATAGATAGGGCGGGCGAGCAAGCGAGGGAGCTTTCCTGGGCCAGGCTCCGGGTGCAGCCATCTGCTCCAACCAGTGCGATGCTCCCAGCTGGCAGGGAGGCTTTGGCAGAAGCAAGGGCATTGGAAGACCCTAGAGGTGGGAGATTGTATACTTGAGTCACTACGTGCCCCGTGCGTGGTGGAAGGAAACAGCACGGAACTTTGGATCAGAAGGTCTGTGTTTGCAATGTTCTTCCAGCCTTAGACCAATCCCTTCCCTGGAGCAGAGGGCTCAGTGTTCCCAAGTTTCCAAAGGAGTAACCAGTCCCTTAGCCTGCTGACCGGGGTTGTCTGGGAGTACACGAAGGGATCCCCAAAAGTCCGTCCCAAAGGCAGAGCCCTCCAAGCCATGTTCTTTATCCACACACGGGCGCACAGGGGCGCCTGCCTCCTGGGGCTGTCATGCGGATTACCTGGGTTAGGGCCTGCGCCCGGCAGACACTCAGCAAGCACAATCTACTGTGGCTGCCACTGCTGCTGTTATTACGTGTCTGTTGCTCCCACTGGGTGCCCTGGGTGTTTCCATTGAGCCCCTCACAGGCCAGGCCCAGGGCCAGTTTGTCTCTCAGTTCCAAACACCTAACACAGTCCAGGTGCAGAACTCTCCAGAAGGCGCTGGCCATGTGAACAAACGGACAAATGAACGAATGAGTGAGTGAGTGAGTGGGCTTATGCAAATGCTCTCTTGAGAAGGCGGTGACATTCCGCCTCTGACTCAGCCATCAGGGCCTGGGGCTCCCACAGGGCCATGAGTTCAAGGTCGCCCTGTCCTGACCTCCTGCATGGGTAGCCTCTGCCAGATGTGGGTGGGTTGTGCAGAGGGGAGGGCATCTAAACGGACACATGGGTGGGAAAGCTTAGAAGAACTTGGGCCACTAAACTTAGGGAAAGCTGAGATGCCCTTTTCTTCCCTTCTTTCGTGGAGGAAATTTCTCCCGCTGATGTGTCATCTGCATACTGTAAAGTGTGCAGGATACACCAAGTGCACAGTTTAGCGCACAAAGGAAATGTGTTCCCTCAGACAAAGGAAACCAACACCCCACTCCAAACAGAGACACTCCTGTCTCCCAATCATCCCTTCACCACAGAGAAGCAGAAGGTCCACCGGGTGGGTGTGGCCGGGGGGGGGGGCCGAGCTGTGCTCCGGGAACTCTCCGAGTCTGGCTTCTCCGCTAATGGCTGTGAATTTCAACCATGTTGCGATTATCAGTAGTTCAGTCTTTCTTGTTGCCAAGTAGCGTGCTGTTGTATAAAAATACCACATTTGGTTTCTCCAGCCACCTGTTGGTGGTTTTCAGTTGGAAAACTTCTGAATCAGGCGCCCTGAACCTGGTGGATTCTACCACCTGTTCTTTGGGGTCAGGAGGCCCTATGGGGGATTTAGGGATGTGGGGGGCAGGGCCACCTCTGGTGGTCACAGAGGACAGGCGAGCCAGCGGGATGGGAACCCGCATGGGTGTGCTTCCCGGAGCCCAGCTCCATGAGGCTGCAGCCTGCGGGGCGGCCACGTCCAGCTCCACAGTGGTGTGGGGCGGGCTGGGGAGCTTGTGGGCGAGACCCCGGGTGACCACGACATCCACGCCCTGCAGCACTGGGCCCTCCCTCAGCAAGGCCTTCAATGGGGTTGGGTCCTGGCCTTCTGGGAAGGGTTTCCTGGTACACAAGGGTAGACAAGGTAACTTCTCAAGTCTTTGCCACCAGTATCCTCTACTTCCCCCAGGGGCCAGGGCGAAATGGGGGCAGGTCAGAGTCCCACCGCTCACACACACACACACACACACACACACACACCAGTGACTGCCACTTGCTGAGTGTCTGTCTGCATCCTCGTCTGGCAAGGCCCACAGCCCTGCCTTCCAGGTTCATATCGATGGCTCTGGAAGATTCCATTCCTGATGTCTTGCGCAGAGCCTGGCGTTCAGGAAATAGTAGATGGTGGCGATAAGCAGTGTTCAGTGGCCTCTTAGTCCGGTGTCTAAAATAACTTCCACCGTGTCCAAAAAGTCTCCCTGAGGTTCTGGAAGGAAGCACGGGCCCCAGCTGTTGCTGCTTCCCCCCAGATGGACAGGGGTTGGGGAGAAGGACGGGGCCAGTAACCTCTCTCCCTTGTGCTTCCAGACCTGTCTTCCTCGGTGGAAGTTCTGCGTGAGTGACACAGAGAACAACTTGGGCTTCGCCCTGGGCCCCATGTTTGTCAAAGCGACCTTTGCCGAGGACAGCAAGAACATAGTGAGTACCTCCCTGGGGGCTGGTGCACCTGCACTCGCCTCTCGTGAACTTGGCAGCCCAGGCTCCTGTCTGCTCTGGACCTTTCCTGCTCCAGGCCAGGGCTCTGGCCTTCACTCAAAGGTCCTGCCTGTTTTCTAATGACTGCTGTGAGCTGCTGTGCTGCGTGGGGCGCTTGATCTACATTATCACGAACCTTGCGAGCCCCTCCCAACCGTCTCCACCTCCACCCCCACGGGGAACAATGGGCCCAGCAACATCCTGTTGGCAGAGCAGCTCTGACCTAACAGGTGACATCTTCTTTACCCCAGGGGGTAACCCCATGTCCGGACCCCTTGAGGAGCATCATGGCTAGGTGCACAACGACAGCCAGGCCCCAGTTCAGATCCTGGGTCCATCATCTCCTGGTTGGGTGATCTGAGACCCTTTTCTTCCTTCATGGCTAACTTGGAAGCGGGGCTCTCCATCCTGTAGCAGGACAGGAAATGAAATGCTACACATGGGCACCTGGGTGGCTCAGTCGGTGAAACATCTGCCTTCGGCTCAGGTCATGATCCTGGGGTCCTGGGATCAAGCCCCGAATCGGGATCCCCACTCGGCGGAAGCCTGCTTCTCCCTCTCCCTCTGCCTGCCGCTCCCCTTGATTGGACGCATTCTTTCTCTCTCTGTCATATAAATAAATTAAATATAATTTTTTAATGCTACACACAAAGAAAGCCCAACAGAAAACAAGGGCTCGGTAAATGGTAGCTATTATATATTTTTTTTACAGTTTTTATTACTTACTTTAATTACATAGCTATTATCTGCAGTTGAATGTTAGCAAACAGAGACTTTCCTTACGAGACTGGCCTGTCAGTGGCTGATAAAGAGTCTTTGTCTAGTTCTGTCAGCTGTCAGCCCCTCTGCTCTTTCTGCTGAGCGACTTCCTTCCTCTGCTCTAGAATCTTTGGGCTCCAAGTCTGCCTTTGACGTTATTGTCCTCGAGAACAGCTGTTCATCTCCAGCCTGAAACTGCTTGTCAGGACTCAGGTTCTCTAGATTTTAAAGCCCATTCCATCAAAAAGGGATCCTATGGTCTAGTAAGTCTGAAAAGGTTACAAAAATTTTACACTTTCTAAAACAATCGAAATTCACGTCACACACTAAAGGCTCTGAAAAGTCCTGCAGAGGAGAGACTTTTCCAACTTTCCCAAAGCTTGTCCTGAGCATCTGTGGCGTGGATGCCCGGTTTATGGAAGTCCAGTCTTACCTTGGAGGACATTAGTGTTCTGGGCACTGAGGAGCCTGAGGCTTTGAGCTGATTCCTGAGTTTAGACTCTGGCCTCCTTCCACATGGTGTACCCATTCAGTGCCCAGACCTCACTGGTCAGCTTCTGTCTCCTCAGGCCAGTGAGATAATCCTAGAGATCAAGAAGGCATTTGAGGAAAGCCTGAGCACCCTGAAGTGGATGGACGAAGATACTCGGAGATCAGCCAAGGAAAAGGTGAGGCTGGCCCCGGTGCCAGAAAGGGTAGCTGAGGCTTTCCACTTAGAGGCCGCGGCCACAGATGGAGGGGGGTGCATGAAGGGAGACTGGTCACATGTGGGGAGCATAGCATGGAAGCTGTCCTGCCTTTGGGGGTGAATATTCCAGCAGGATCGAGGAATAGCCTTGAATACACGATTGCATTAATGACAACATAAAAATAAACTGTGTTGAGTGTGTGAGGGCCAAATGCAGGGAGATGTGACATGTCTAATGGAGAATGAAGGATCTGATACAGTCCAGCGAGTGGCAGCCAGCAAAGGCTTCCCTCTGGGGAAGCAGAGAGCCAAAGGGTAAGTAGAAGTCAGGCCAGAGAGGGATCTTTCCAGGAAGAGAGGCAAAAGCCGCGAGGGTGGGGGACTGGCCATTTCCTTTTGGCCCAGAGCCTGAGCCCAGCCAGGCCTGCTGGGCACTCAGTGTAACTCTGTATCTCTCCTGTCCAGGCAGATGCAATCTACAACATGATAGGCTACCCCAACTTTATCATGGACCCCAAGGAGCTCGACAAAGTGTTCAATGACGTGAGTGGCTCCCACCCTGCCCCCTTGTGTTCCCAAATGTCCCTGAGGTCCCCATGTGGGGAAGAGCAGAGACAGGCTGGGATGCGAGAGGTACCTCCTCGACTGTCAGGGCGTCTCAGGATGCAGCAGTGTGGGGTATGGGGATGGATCAGGCACGAGGGAGCTGTTCTGTGCCCCTTCTCTCCTGGGCCCTCTTGAGGCCTCTGCCTCCCTGGGGCCACTGTCAGTGCCCAGCAGTCTGGACCAAATGGTGCCATGTGTGCCCTGCTAGACACTCCAGCTAATGGAGGTCCTTTAGAAGGGACAGACAGAATTGAGGTCCCTGAAACAGCAGGAGGTGGAATGAGTAGAGCCTCTCAGGTCACCTCTTCCTTCCTGGCCCCCCAGATTGCCTCCTGTCCCCAAGGTCTTCCCCCACCTTCCCAGAGAAACCTGGACCTCATTTGGACATTGAAATGCTAATGGGAAAAAGGGAGCGTGAATCCCAAATGCACGTTTAGGCTTAATTGAAGCAACAAGGATACTTGATATATTCCTGGTGGTTAGAACTTTCGGCAGGTTATCCCCGTAAAGGGATTGTGCTTCTGCCCAGAAGGATAGTCTTCTATTTTCTTGTGACTGAAGTGTGTGAAATTCAGGCATTTTTGCAATTATAATAACCCCTTGTCAAGGCTCTATTTAAAACCCAAGAATATTAAAATTACTTCTGAGAATATGGGAGTGACTCATTCCACAGCCTTTTTCCTTGAGAATAATTTAAGATGCTCCAGAGCATCACGACACGAGACCCGAAGGCTCTTGGGGACAGCCCAGGCACAGCCCACAGGATCACAGTCCTGTCCCCAGGGGCCCAGTGTTTTACCAGAGCCCTGACAGAAAGCCAGAAAGCCCTGGAGCAGATCTGAGGGAGAACCTTGCCCCGAAAAGAGCCGAAAAACTGGGCCCTGCTGAGGAAAGCGTGTGATGATGCATGTCCCCTGCCATTTCAGAGATAGACCCTCGCTTGATCTGTGTGCTGTCCATTGTGGCAGCTACTAGCCACTACTATTCAATTAGTTGAAATCTAAATTAATTAAAAGTGAATTGAAAAGTCACACCAGCCACATTCGAAATACTCAGTAGCTATGTGTGGCCAGTGTCGGCCATACTGGGTCACACAGGTGTAGAACACACCTGTCTTCGCAGAACATTCTGTTGGACAGCACTGGGGAGATTCGATGTCTAAGCCCCAGGCCCTACTGCATCCCCGTGACACTGCTGGGTGCTGAGCAGCCCCGTGAAGCTGCTGGTGTGTCCTCAAGTAGGAGAGGACACCAGGCCCCAGCGAGGTCAGAGCCAAGCGAGAACCCAAGCCCGTAGTCCTGAGCCCTCCATTCCGGCCTCTGATCTGTGGACCCCCCTTGACCTCATGGAGTTTCAGCTTCCTCAGTGTTAGAAGAAGGGGTTTGCATGTGGGGAGCCAGGGGGCCGCCAGCCTGGGCACACTCTCATCTCGTGACTCTTGTTTCCTCTTGTCCAGTACACGGCCGTCCCGGACCTCTATTTTGAGAACGCCATGCGGTTTTTTAACTTCTCCTGGAGGGTCACTGCCGACCAGCTGAGGAAAGCTCCCAACAGAGACCAGTGAGTCCCCGGGGCCTTGCTGGGAGGGCACTGGCTTCTGGGACACGGGCAGCTCTGGGCCGAGCGTGCCTTTGTCACACACACCAGATGCCAGACAGAGCTGTCGTGAGTGCCATCTGACGAGTGGGTACCATTGCCTTCCGGCTCCTCAGATGAGGAAACCAGGGACCGAGGAGATGTGCCCAGCCAGGAGCTGGGAGTGGCCCAGGTCCACATGCCCCTGATGCCCCTCTGGTGGCCAGAGTGGCTTAGCCTTACCTGCTTCAGAGTTGGGAGCCTTTGGCTCCTTCTCTGCAGATAAGATGGGAGGAGTGTGTAACAGTGAAGTGTGAGCGGGAGTGTCTGGCCCAGGGGAGGCCCTCAGCTAGCGAGGATCCCAAATGGGCCCCCGGTAGCTGGGATTTCCAAACCATACTGCACATCAGGACCCTCTGGAGAGGGTTTTTTGTTTGTTTGTTTTTAAGATTTATTTATTTGGGAGAGAGAACAAGTGGGAGGGGCAGAGGGAGAAGGAGAAAGAATCTCAGGCACTGCACAGAGCACAGAGCCCGAGAGGGGGCTCGATCCCACCACCCTGAGATCTCGACCCAAGCCAAAACCGGAAGTGGGAGGCTCAACCCACTAGGCCACCCTGGCACCCCCTGGGGGAAGTTTTTTTAAATATAGCTTCTTCCTGGATCTCAAAGCTTCTTAAAAATAATCTGGAATGAGATTTCTGTCATTTTTTTGGGCAGTATCCTCAGAAAACTCATACGTTGTCACCCCAGCTCTAGCTCTCAAAATAGGCTCCCTCCACGCCTAAAACGTTTTGCAGAATAAATCTTACCAAAAGGTGGAGGCAAGAATTCTCTTTGCTTCTGGCGCCGCCTCGTGGCCAATGGAGGTTTGAACATCTCCTCTTAAGATTCCTGTTTCCTGGGTGACTCAGTGGGTTGAGGCCTCTGCCTTCCCCTTGGGTCCTGATCCCAGGGTCCTGGGATCGAGCCCCACATTGGACTCTCTGCTCAGCGGGGAGCCTGCTTCCCCCTCTCTCTCTGCCTGCCTCTCTGCCTACTTGTGATCTCTCTCTGTCAAATAAATAAATAAAATCTTTTTAGAAAACCAAAAAGATTCCTATTTCCTACAGAGGAACTCCTTCCCCTAAATGCACCAGAAGACGTTTTTTTTTAATCTCCAGAATATTGGCACAGGTACTGCCAGAACATTCTGAGTTTATCAGTCTTTTAATGTAGCTTAAAATTTTGCATATAAACTCTGCCTCCTGGGGCTGCCCAGGTGGCTCTGTCGGTTAGGCATCTGCCTTTGGCTCTGGTCATGATCTTGGGGGTCCTGAGATTGATCCCCAGGTCATCTCAGTGTCCTGGGATGGAGGCCCACATCCACAGCAGGCTCCCTGCCCACCAGGGAGTCTGCTTTTCTCTTATCCTCTGCCCCTCCCCCCTGCTCATGATCTTTCTCTCTCTAATAAATAAAAAATCTTTTTAAAAAAATAAATTCTGGGGGCGCCTGGGTGGCTCAGTGGTTAAGCCGCTGCCTTCGGCTCAGGTCATGATCTCAGGGTCCTGGGATCGAGTCCCGCATCGGGCTCTCTGCTTGGCAGGGAGCCTGCTTCCTCCTCTCTCTCTCTGCCTGCCTCTCTACCTACTTGTGATTTCTCTCTGTCAAATAAATAAATAAAATCTTTAAAAAAAATAAAAAATAAAAAATAAATTCTGCCTCCTGCCGATTAATGTATGGAGCCATGATTATTTGAATATAAATATGATGTTTTTGATTTCTGTCTTCCCATGGCTTCAGTACCCCACAACGCATCTCTTTGAGGCTCACCTGGGGGAGACAAAGTGACTGTCTAAGCTCTTGGAGAAAATGTCTTTTCTGTTTCACTCCACTCATCACTGGCCTTCCCCTTCATACCAGAAAAATTATCGAGTGAACAAATGTTTCTACCATCAGGGTCCCTTCTATACTCTTTTTTTTTAATAAGTTTTATTTATGCATGTCATCTCTGCATCCAACGTGGGGCTTGAACTCACAACCCGTGGATCGCATGCTCTTCTGATGAGCCTGCCAGGCACCCCCTTCTACACTCTTGAAAAATTATTGGACCCCAAAGAGTCTCTATGTGTATGGAGGTTATATCAATTTAATGTAAATTTTATGAAAAATGACTTTTTTTAAAAAAGCCTTTTAGTAATGGCGCCTGGGTGGCTCAGTGGGTAAGCCGCTGCCTTCGGCTCAGGTCATGATCTCAGAGTCCTGGGATCGAGCCCCGCATCGGGCTCTCTGCTCAGCGGGGAGCCTGCTTCCTCCGCTCTCTCTGCCTGCCTCTCTGCCTGCTTGTGATCTCTCTCTGTCAAATAAATAAATAAAATCTTTAAAAAAAAAAAAAGCCTTTTAGTGAAAAAAGCATCCCTTGACTATTTGCGTGTTTCTTTACTATCTGGCTTAATAGAAGACAGCTGGATTCTCATATCTGCCTCTGTGTTTAATCTATTGCAATATATTGTTTTGAAATAGATAAGGAAAATCTGGGGGCTCCTGTGTGGCTCAATCGGTTAAGCATCTGACTTTTGATTTCGGTTCAGGTCTCCAGCTCGAGCCCCTCATCAGGCTCCACGCTAGGTGTGCAACCTGCTTAAGATTCTCTCTCAGGGATGTGTGGGTGGCTCAGTCGGTTAAGCATCCAACTCTTGATTTCGGCTCAGGTTGTGATCTCAGGGTCGAGGGACTGAGCCCCCTGTTGGGCTCCGTGCTCAGCGGGCAGTCCTCTTGAGATTCTCTCTCTCCGTCAGCCCCTCTCCATGCTCACACGCACTCAATCTTTCTCTCTGTCTAAAATAATAAATCTTGGGGTGCCTGGGTAGCTCAGTGGATTAAAGCCTCTGTCTTCGGCTCAGGTCATGATCCCAGGGTCCTGGGATCGAGCCTTGCATCAGGCTCTCTGCGCGGCAGGGAGCCTGCTTCCCTTCCTTTCTCTCTGCCTGCCTTTCTGCCTACTTGTGATATCTGTCAAATGAATAAAATAAAATAAAATATTTAAAGAATTAAAATAAAAAATTAAAATTAAAATTAAAAAATAATAAATCTTTTAAAAAAAGATTCCCTCTTCCTTTCCCTCTGCCCCTCCCCACCAGAGAAAATCTAGTCTCATGCAGATATGAAGTTGGGAAAGGGAGAGATGCTTTAGTAGCCTTTTCTGTTACTTGTGCACATCCTTCATTGATAACTACACCAAAACTCAGCAAGTAGTGATTTTTTTTTAAGATTTTATTTATTTATTTGACACAGAGCCAGTGAGAGAGAGATCACAAGTAGGCAGAGAGGCAGGCAGAGAGAGAGGAGAAGCAGGTTCCCTGCTGAGCAGAAAGCCTGATGCAGGGCTCGATCCTAGGACCCTGAGATCATAACCTGAGCCAAAGGCAGAGGCCTTAACCCACTGAGCCACCCAGGCACCCCATAAGTAGTGATTTCTTAATGGTCAGTTGCACCATGGAGTCTGAACGCATAGCCATGAACTCTTCCTGCTCTGTCGCACCGAAGTCCGTCAGTCTGTCTTGCACCTTGAATGGGTCTTTTATTCAGCCATGATTTGGAACATTATACATTGTCATTTGGGACAAGGCTTGCTGACTTTTATATACTTCTGGAGAGTGGCACTTTCATTATACCATATCCAAGAAAATCCACCTTTGTTCTTACTGCTGCTGACCTCCTGAGAGACGTCTTTAGCAACTGATGAATTATTGAACTCCACATATGAAACAAATGTTGTACTATATGTTGGCTCATTGAATTTAAATTTAAAAAAAAAAAAGAGGGGCGCCTGGGTGGCTCAGTGGGTTAGGCCACTGCCTGTGGCTCGGGTCATGATCTTAGGGTCCTGGGATTGAGTCCCGCATCGGGCTCTCTGCTCAGCAGGGAGTCAGCTTCCCTCTCTCTCTCTCTGCCTGCCTCTGCCTACTTGTGATCTCTCTCTGTCAAATAAATAAATAAAATCTTAAAAAAAAAAGAGAGAGAGAGAGAGAAAAGTTGGGCACCTGGGTGGCTCAGTTGGTTAAGTAACTGGCTTTGGCTCAGGTCATGATCCTGAAGTCCTGGGATTGAGTCCCGGATAGGGGTGGGGGGCTCCTAGCTCCACGGGGAGTCTGCTTCTCCTGCTGACCTCTCTCCTCTCATGCTCTCTCTCTCTCTCTGTCAAATAAATAAACAAAATCTTTAAAAAAAGAAAGAAAGAAAAGTCTTCCAGTGTCTGGAAGCTCTCTAGTTTATGGTGACCAATACAAGTTCTTGTAATGAATTTTACTAATTCATTTATGAATCAATTAATTAATTTTCCTTAAAACTTAAGTTTTTTTAGTTTTTAAAATTTTTTAAAAGATTTTATTTATATATGTGAGAAAGAGAAAGCACAAACAGGGGGAGGGACAGAGGGAGAAGGAGAAGCAGGCTTCCCACTGAGCAGGGAGCCCAAAGCTGGGGCTCCATCCCAGGACCCTGAGTTCATTACCTGAGCCAAAGTCAGACATTTAACTGACTGAGTCACCCAAGTGCCTGTAATTTTCAAATTTCTTTTAAAAATTTTTTATTCTTATTTTTTTAAGTAAACTCTGTGCCCAGTGTGGGCTTGAACTCACAACCCAGAGACCAAGACTCGCATGCTCCACGAACTGAGCCAGTCAGACGTCCCCAAAGTTTTTTTAAACCTTGAATTTTTATCACTGACAACAGATGACATCAGTGGTTACTCTTGAGGTGATAAGCTCACTTCATTTTCAAGATGTCTGCCGGGTGCCAGACATCTGCTGCACACCCTCACCAGCACCAATGGGGTCCCATGAGAAAAACACAAGCACTTATGCAGACTTCCCATCTGGTTGCACCGACTATCGAGACACTTCTACTCAAGGATCTAGATTTAATGACATTAAGTAATTGTGGGGCGCCTGGCTGGCTCCGTCAGTGGAGAACATGACTCTTGATCTCGGGATCGTGAGTTCGAGCCCCACGTTGGGTGTGGAGATGACTTAAATAAATAAAACTTAAAAGAACATGAAGTACTTGCGCTGCTTCATCAGCGATGTTCCTCAGTGAGATGGGCTTGTTTTTCCTGGTGAGGAAGGCAGGGACCAGCAGAACAACTGGGGCCGCCACCTTGATTCATACACGGGCTCTGGGAGCTCCACCGCCATTGCTTTTCCACTGTCAGGGCAAACGTCACCACGGTGGAAAGGATACCTCATGTGTTGTATTATTATAAAAGATAATAAG
Source organism: Mustela nivalis (assembly GCF_964662115.1). Classification (NCBI taxonomy): domain Eukaryota; kingdom Metazoa; phylum Chordata; class Mammalia; order Carnivora; family Mustelidae; genus Mustela; species Mustela nivalis. Next base: position 14,424,467 of record NC_139029.1, on the reverse strand, counting down.
ATCGTTTTGGCCTCACAGACCCCCTGAAAGGGACTTGGGAGCCTGTCCAGGTGCCCACAGTCCACACTTTGAGGACCGCTTGCAGCAGTGGCCCTTTCGTTACATAACGGTCCATTTGGCTGTCCGTAAGTGCCTTGCTGTTCCACTTTGTGGACCTCGGATTCAGCGGATCCCTTTCTTTGCAGACACGTGGGTGTTCTCTGGTTTTCCCCCCAAAACACCACTGCTAAAGATGTCCTTGTCCTTCCGTGCCTTGGGGCTGGGATTCAGGTCCTCGACACCTGCCGGATGGGCGGACCCCACCTGCCTCCCCACCAGCCGGGCCTGGGTTTCACGTGCGTGCGTGCGTTTGCCTGCAGGTGGAGCATGACCCCGCCCATGGTGAACGCCTACTACTCGCCCACCAAGAATGAGATCGTGTTTCCTGCCGGGATCCTGCAGGCGCCCTTCTACACCCGCTCCTCGCCCAAGTAGGATGCTTGTGGTGCTCCCACCCCGTCCCCCTCCCCCGCTCCTCTGTGGACACCCAGCCCAGCCCAGCCCCGGGGCCCGCAGCTAACCACATGATCCAGCTGGTCTCCCTGAGGGCTTTTTGTCCCACTAGCCCAGGGAGCTTGGGACGCTCAGAGATGTCGCAGAGAGAACCACATCCTCACTCCCCGCGCTTCCCTCTGGGGTCTCCAGGGTCCAGAAGCCCCTGCGCAGCTTGGGAGCTTGGGGGCTTGCCGTGAAGTCGGGTGCCCTATCTAGGGGCATGCCCCTCTAGCAGTGTTTTAGGGTCGTCGCAGCTGGGGATGGGTGGAAAGTGTGAGAAAGTGCGGGTTTGAATCCCGGGTCTGCTCTTCGCTGACTGCACAACACTTGGACAAAGTGGTTGAACTGTTCGCAGCGCCGTTTGCTTATCTCTACAGTGGGTCACTGATGCCAAGCTCTTTTGAGGGGACCAAGAGGACAGTGAAGTTCGGTGGAGTGTCTTGCACAGTGCTTGGCCTCCAGGGTGTACAGGCCAACCACAGCCCATTTGCCCAGCCTCTGATTAGCCTCCAGGGTCTGGCTGGAGGCTCAGGTTGCGGCCACATCCCCATAGAGCCCCCGGGACCCTGCTGTCTCAAGACCCCAGAAGTGATGTCCCCTTGTGGGATCATCCTCACCTTTGTGTTCTCCTCCCCAGGGCCTTAAACTTCGGTGGCATTGGTGTTGTCGTGGGCCATGAGCTGACTCATGCTTTCGATGATCAAGGTACTGCTTCCTGGGGTCCCCTTCAGACGGGGCATGTTGGCTCCTGGCCCCACGGCCTCTGCTTTGCTCTCGTCACTTCCAGAGGTCTGGGGACAGATGGATTTGGCTTCAGTCCTGGCCCTGCCTCTGCCCACTGAAGTCCCAAGACAAGTCCTTCCTTTCTCCAGGCCTCCTCATCCTTGTCTGTAAAATGGGCACGATGAGTGCAGCCTCGTGCTGATTGTGGGACTGTGTTAGACACATAGGGTTCCTGGACGGTGTCCCATACTCAGGTGTGGGTGTCAGTCGTCGGCAGGGAGCTCACATTACTTCGGCACTCCAGAGACTTCTCTGGGCCACCTGCCGTCAGAGGAGTTGAAGTCATTTGCCTCCTCACCAGAACATTCAGAATCCTCATTCCCTCCACCTTGGGGGGATTCCAAGGCCAAGAAGGAGGAGATGGGACCTTAGAGGCCATGGCTTGTCCTGTGAGCCCAGTGTGGCTGACTCCGTTTGCCCCTTCCTGGGCTCAGGGTCCGAGGCCCTCAGCCGGCCTTGACAATGAATCCAGCTCCACCAAAACCATGAACGTGCTGACCCTTTGCCTGCGTGAAGTTCATCCATCCTCTCTCCCCCACCCACCCCCCAGCTGCGCGGCTCATCCTCCCAGCCCCTCTGGCATCCAGACCGGCATCATCTCCCCCGTGCGGCTGGTGCTGCTGCATAGATGGTGGGGGTCGGGGGGTGGGCGGGGGGGCCCCCAAGGGGGACGGTAAGGGGGCGGGGGGGCCCGAGGGGGATGGGTAAGTGACTTTGCTTCTCACCAAGAGGAGAGGTGCAGTGAGCCCGGCCTCCTCCTCACCCTCTCCCCCTTGGCCTGACGCTTCCCTCGGAACCCACAGGACGAGAGTATGACAAGGACGGGAACCTTCGGCCCTGGTGGAAGAACTCGTCCGTGGAGGCTTTCAAGCAGCAGACGGAGTGCATGGTGGAGCAGTACGGCAACTACAGCGTGAACGGGGAGCCGGTGAACGGCCGGCACACGCTGGGGGAGAACATCGCCGACAATGGGGGGCTCAAGGCAGCCTATCGGGTAAGAGCACACGCCCCGGCCCGGGCCTGGGCCTGCACAGGGGCCTGCTCGGGAAAGGGCTTTACGGACAAGCTGGGACCAGCTGCAGTGGCTACGGGACCTGTTTGCTCATCTGCGAAACAGGGGGGTAGTGGGGACCGACGGAGAGGTCTGCAGAAGTCCCTCGCATGGAGCGTGGCGCGCAGAGGGTTTTCCAGGCTTGAGTTCAGCCCGACAGACAGAGGAAAGGGCTTAGGCTGGAGTCATCTGACGACCAGCGGGTTCCTACCTTGGCAGGGATGGGCATCACTGAATCAGGCAGCAGTGGGCCCGGGAGGGGAGGGCTAGGGAGGGGAGGGACACTGGTCATGGAGCCAGTTCTGAGTTCTAGTCCTGGTGCTGGAGAAGGTCACTTAGCCTCCTTGAGCCGCAGCAAGCTTGGCTGTGAACACCCACTCCCTGTGTCCCTGGGCTGTCAGAAGGATGACACACAAATTGGGCACAGAGCTGGGGCAAGGGGGACACTCAGAAAGTTTAGCTGAGTTGGAAGGGAGAGAGAACGGAGCCCACGAGAGGAGAAGGCGGTGTCCATCTGAGCAAGACAGAGGCGCCTCCTTGCTGTGACAGGAAGAGCTTGGAAGTGCCATTGGTTGAGGCCTTATTACGTGCCAGGCTCTGCTCTGTACCCCACAACTTTACCGTTAGGTATTACAGCCCCCATTTGGCAGGTGAGGAAACTGAGGCCAGAAACACTGGGTCACCTGCCTGAAGCCATGAGTCGGTGAAACTGCACTGTGAACCTTCTAGCAACCACGGACTGTCTCGGGCAGTGGAGACTTTGTGCCAAAACAGACAGGGGTCCTGCTCTCACCAGCTCAGTTTGCATGGCGCTGAGGAAAGCCAGTACATACCCAGACAAATAAGGGAGATCATTTCAGGTACTGACAGGATGAAGAATATAAAGTAGGGCAAGGTAATACAGAACAAGAAGGTGGGGAGGTCAGTGTAGGCCTTCTGGAGGGGATAACGTTTGAATTGAAACCTGAGGAGGAAGAGGAGGCAGGGCAAGCTGGTCTTCCTGGCTTTGACTTGGCCAGACTGTGTCCACCTCCACTTGCTATTCTTGGGCAGGGGTGAAGTGGAAGGAGGAGAGGTCGGAGGAGGGGCTGGGGCCAGAGCTCACCGGGCCTGCGTCAGCTGATCAAGGAACTTGGGTTTTGTTCTGTACAGTGGGAGCTGCCGCAGGATTTTCAATAGAAGAATGATATGATCTGATTTATCCTTTAAATCCAGGGTCAGCAGGGGCGCCTGGCTGGCTCAGTGGGAAAGAATGTGCGACTCTTCATCTTGGAGTCGTGAGTTCGAGCCCCACATGGGGTGTAGAGATTACTTAAATAAGTAAAACTTCAAAAAAACCCAACAGTCTGCAAACCGACAGACACCCTGTGGGCCAAATCCAGCCTTCAGCCTGGTTTTGTAAATAAAAATGTAGAGGGACCCTGCCAGGCCCTCTGGGCTCCGTGCTCTCCACCGCTGTGTTCCCACTACAGGGCCAGCACAGAGGAGTTGCTCCGAGACTGCTTGGTCTTCAACGCTGGTAATATTTACTCTCTGGCCCTTCAAGGGAAGGTCTGCCAACTCCGGCTTTACAAGGATGACTTAAGATGTTGTGTCTGAGGGAACTGGAATTGAACCAGCTCGAGTCAAGGAGTCTAGTTAGCAAGCTGTTGTGAGATTGTCCAGGCAAGAGAAGGGTTGAAGCCACGGCAGGGGTGAGAAGTGGTCGGATTTAGGTGGTTTGGATAATTGGACGAGAAGCTCAGGGCGCCCGGCTGGCTCAATTGGAAGAGTGTGAGGCTCTTGATCTCCAGGTCATGAGTTCGAGCCCTGTGTTGAGTGTAGAGATTACTTAAAAATAAAATCTTTAAAAAAAAAAAAAAAAAAGAGGGGCGCCTGGGTGGCTCAGTGCATTAAGCCTCTGCCTTCGGCTTGGGTCATGATCTCAGGGTCCTGGGATCGAGCCTCACATCAGGCTCTCTGCTTGGCCGGGAGCCTGCTCCCCCCGCCCCTCTCTCTGCCTGCCTCTCTGCCTACTTGTGATCTCTGTCTGTCAAATAAATAAATAAAATCTTTAAAAAAAAGAAAGAAAAGGAAAGAAAGAGAAGCTCAAAGAAAAACTCTGGGGTCAGGGCCAGAGGAACTAAGAGGTTGGTTGTGCCATTTACCGTGGTCAGAAAGCGTGTGCATGGGTGTGTGCATGCGTGCGTGTAACCCCTTGTTCTGTCGTGCCGTATTAAGTCTGGATGCATCTTGGAAGTCCAGCTGAAGCCCTGAATGTACAGAGTAGGCACCTGAGAGCCGTGGCCATGCAGATGGTGTTTAAAGCTCTTCGGAGTGAATGCTGGTGAAGAAGGTCCCTCCTCCAGGCCAAGGGGGGCCCAGACTCATCCAAACGAGTCCCTGCCGCAACAGGGTGGAGCTTCTGAGGCCTCCCACACTGCGCCCCTGTTGTTGCCCTGTTCGCTCCTGTGTCGTGGGAGCCCCTGAGCTTTGTTTTCTCTGCTCCCAGGCCTACCAGAACTGGGTGAAGAAGAACGGGGCTGAGCAGACGCTGCCTACCCTGGGCCTCACAAATAACCAGCTCTTCTTCCTGGGCTTTGCGCAGGTGAGTTCATTGTAGAGCATATGCCAAGCTCAGGCATGTTTCTGCCGTCTTACTATTCCAGGGGCTCTGAGAGCCAAAAGGCAAGTTCCCCTCAATTGAGAACCTTCTAGCTCATTGGACTGTCCGTAGGGCATCTACTCTGTACGAAGGCGAGCTTCCTGCCGGTAGAGAAATCCGATTAAGGGCCATGGAGACCGTGAAAAGTTTCCTGTGTCAGGTAGATGAGAGGCCAAGTGAGTGCTAAGGGCCCTCTGGTTCAGGGGTTCTAGAAATTTCCTAAACTCGAGATGCTCCAGGATGTCCCTTGAATTGGCATTCATGTGTCGTCTTCTGTTTGTGCCCAGAGCCACCAGGCCATTAGACAGTTTTTGTTCTGCCCAGGAAGTGAGTGACCTGGACTCAGTTCAAGGTTTTCAGACTGGTTTGGGGGCAGAACCCTTTATTCTCAGGAAACCTAATGCAGAGGCCCCCGACAGACAGAGGTGACCACAGTAGGGGATGCTGGGATGGGGGACATACCAGCCCACAGTCTCTTCCCTACCCACCAAGTCCCCCGCGGGACTCCCAAGGGTCTCAGAACCAGGTGGGGGCTCCTTTCCCTGCTGTCCTGGATGGGGGCGGTCTGGTGGTCTGAGGGCCCCACGGTGACCCAGCTTCTCCCTTGTCGCCTCGTAAAGGTCTGGTGCTCTGTCCGCACGCCCGAGAGCTCCCACGAAGGCCTCATCACCGATCCTCACAGCCCCTCCCGCTTCCGGGTCATTGGCTCCGTCTCTAACTCCAGGGAGTTCTCAGAACACTTCCACTGCCCGCCCGGCTCCCCCATGAACCCTCAGCACAAGTGTGAGGTCTGGTGAGGGTGAACGCACCGCGAGCCAGGACCGACGATGGGCCCCAGGTGGAGCCCGGCAGGCCTCCTTGTCGTCCAGCGTCTGGGGTGTCGCCCCGCCCCCTGGCTGCCCAGGGCCCCCCTACCCCGCACTGGAGGGTTTCCAGCCGGAACTGAGCCTCTGATGCGGGTTCTCAACACAATCCGAGATTTGATCCCCTGTGAAGACCCTGTCATCCTAGGCACACGCGTCAGTTCTCACGGGCATTTGGGTGTCAGGCTGGTGGCTTACCGGGCCTGGGCCCCGCACCGACACGGGTGGTGGGACACAGCGCCCCCTGCCCACATCCAGCGTCAGAAACACCACAAATACCACTGTGTCAAATGCTTTAAAGATATATTTTTGGGGAAACTATTTTTTAAACATTGTGGAATACACTGGAAATCTTCAGGGAAATAATGCATTTAAAACACTTTTTTTTTTTAAGGAAAGGATTGGTATATTTATTATATTCTGTTTTTCTAAATAACCTGTGGATAAGGGAAGCCCACTGATTGACCCCTTCCTTCCTCACTTGCTGTGGGGTCGGCTGGGGCAGCCATCCCCCGCCACTGAGCATGTCCCCAAGTAGTGAGCTGCCCCCATTCTTGGCGTTTGCAATTTCAGCCTCTGTCAGTTGGTTTTGCGGTCACAGGGCATAAAGAGAGGAGGTGTGGAGGCCAGGAAGGGGCAGAGGCCAGCTCCCAGACACTGCCCCTCACAGCTGGCCTGCCTCTGTCCCCGGAGTCCAACAGTGGGAACCCCAACAAGGACGGTCTGATCCCCAAAGTCGCAGCACGAAATTGATGGCTGCGGCAGGGTGAGGCCAGCTTGTGGCCTTCAAACCCAGCCCCGGGGCACCCAGAACCCTGAACCTGGAGGGCAGGAGCCCTGAGAGACCTAGCCCTCCGTCAGATGCGCTCTGCCGTGCCGTAGTTGGCCTCTTTCTATCCCTCTCCTGGCCACTCCCTGTGTGGTGTGTACCCAGCAACCCTCCCTTCTCAGCAACTCCGGGGTCTGCCTTGCGGACCCTCTTCCCCAGGGCAAGAAGAAAAGGGAAGACCACTCCCCTGCCCTACAGGGCCCGGATCCTCCCTCTGGGCTCCGTCCTGCACCCCTGGCCTGGATTTGGCTCCCAGGACCACAGCCGGGCCCGCCTGTCCGCCCTCCATCTTCAGTGCCTTAGCTGAGGCTGCAGCCCAGGCTCCACGCCAAGGAGACAGCCGTCCGCCAGGTGCCCCTTTGCCTCCTCAGTGAAGCCTTCAAGTGTCCTAACTGTAACACAAGGCCATACCCCTCCTCCCGCTGTCCACAGAGCGGCCTCACACGGCAGCCTGGGAGCTCTAGCCTGCAGGTCTGGAATCTGACGAACCCTTGAACTTGCCCTGTGCCCCATCCCTCCCCCTCAGCCTCTTCAGTTGGATCAAGACAATACTTGTAGCTAGACGGACTCCTCACTTGGAGGTGTTTTCAGCCAAGGAAGACTGTGAGGGAAAGGCTCCCCCAACACAGTCAGTCCAGCCTGTGGTGTCAGGAACCAGGAATGGCGTCCCTCTCCGAGGCCGCGGTTCAGGAGCTCCGTCTGGGGGAAGCAGGCCCCTGTGGCTGAGGCCAGAGCAGCCCGTCGTCTCCCGGCTCCCACGGTCTGGCCGTGCTCCCTCACGGCACTCGCCTCAGCCCGGCAACCAGAATCCTCCCTCCCTAAGAGGACCAGCCACATCCGTGTCAGAACTGAGGCAGGATGGGCTCCAGATGAGGCCCCCGGTCCTCACCAGGCCTGGTAGCTCTTCAGAAGGAAGGAAGGACAGGAGCCAGAGAAGAAGCCAGCGTCAGGGGCTGGTGCACGCACCCCACCACACAGAGGTAGGCTTCCCCAGCCCTCTGCGCCCCCTTCCATCCTGCCTTCCCCATGGAACTCCCAATCCTCAAGGTACCACAGCCTGGAGCCTCCGCACCAGAAGCAAGTGTCCCAGGCTGAGGGCTCAGCCGGAGGGAGTGCCCTAGGAACGACAGGGGGCCAGGGTAGAGGAGGGCTCAGGCCCAACAGAGATGGAAGCAAAGTGACCTGCCTCCACTGTCCCTACTCCTCTAGAGCTTAAAAAAGGCCAAGGGCATGGGCAGCTGTCCTCCGAAAGACGCCCACCCCCCTCAGGCCCAGGGAGCCATAGGGCTGGCTTCTCTGCGGTTACACGGAAGTGCGCTTTGGAGCTGGGAATCTCTGTTTGTATTATTATGTTCTGTGCTACTGTAGTTTTGGTGTGGCACTATCGTAACACAAATAAAATATTGTACCAAGTGGTGTGCGACTGTGTGTGTCCTCCCGGGGCCGGTGTGTGTCCTGTGTAGCTATGGGGGCTTGGGGAGCCCTGGCCAACACAGAGCGCCCATCCTTGCCCATCAGCGGGGCTCACTGCTCCTCCTCCTCAGCTCCCCATTGCAGAGGCCTTGGACCCCGACAAATGCCGGAAGGTGATTCAGGGCCTGTACCCATCGGGCCATTCCTCCTCCATCGGTATGATCACCCGAGCACTCCCTTCTGGGGAGAATGAAGCGTGCCAGTTGTGTCCAGGGAGCATCCTGGTAAAAGTCATTTTTCCATGATCTTGGAGCCAAGGGTGTCAGCAGCAAGGGGTGGCCGGGCCTCCGATGCTTGGCAGGGCCAACAGGAGTAGGTAAATTCAAAGAGGTTCAAGGAAAAGTGTCTGACATGCACTCATACCTCCTCCCCTTGGGTTTTGCATATATTCGTCCTTCTGCTGAGAATGCTCTTCTCCGACTTCTCTGCCTGATAAACTCCTACTCGTCCTTCCATGCCCAGCATAGCATCACCTCTCCTAGGAAGCCCTTCCTGACCTCCAGATCGGGGCCATCACACAGGCTTCCCTCTCCTACCAGAGTACACTAGTGCCAGGCTACCGTAACGAAGTGCCATGAACGTGGTGACTCACACAACAAAAATTTATTGTCTCACAGTTCTGGACGCTAGAGTCCAAGATCAAGGTGTCGACCAAGTTGATTCCTTCTGAGGGATGTGAGGAAGAATCTATTCCAGGCATCCTGCCTAGCTTCAGGCTGTCCATTGGCCATCTTTGATGCTCCTTGGCTTGTAGAAGCATCACCGGTCTTTGCCTTCATCTTCACATGGTGTTCTCCCCATGTGTGTATCCGGTATGTGTCCGAAGTCCCCTCCTTTTTATAAGGACACCAATCATATTGGATCAGGGCCCACCCTGATGACCTCATTTTAACTAATGACATCTGCAGTGATCCTGTAAGGTCATACTCTGAGGAGCTGGGCGTTACGACTTCAACATATGAATTTGAAGGGACATAATTCAACCTGTGATGCAGAGGCTCCAGTTTTCTAGGCTTTGAAAGTGCCTGTACCATCTCTAGCAGCCCAGGGCCTGGCACAGACCAGCCACAGCGTAGGGCTCAGTGACTGTTGGATAAGTAGGTGGGTGGGTAGACAAGTGGAGGGGTGGGTGGATGGATGGATGGATGGAAGGATAGAGGTGGATGGAAGGATGATGGTGGATGGGTGAGTAGATGGATAGGTTGGTAGATAGACAGGTAAATGGATGAATGGGCGGTCAGTGATGAATGGAGCCATGGCTGAATGGACAGTTAGCCATAAGTAATGCATCATCAAGCGAGCCATCCCAAAACACACCAATGCCAGAGAGAATGAGCCCAGTGGGCTGGGGTAACCAGGGAAAACTTCCTTGAGGACAGAGATTCCAGCTGATCCTTGACAGAAGGGGGGAGAATCAGGGTTCCTACTTTGAACTGGACAGAGTGATGACCTGAGCAAGCACCTATTCAAGGGACAAAACTCCTCACCCTCCCTTGCTTTAAAAGGAGTAAATCATTTCTCAGTTTCTCCAGCTATAAATTGGACACTTATCTCTGTCTCCTCTTTGTTGTGACCCACAATGTCTGGGGAGATAGGAGGATGCTCAGGACAGTGGTGCACTTTGAACCCCTCAGAACCTTCACCCTGGGTGTGGGCATGAGCTCATAGCCTGGCACTTCTCACCTGATCAACTCAACCTCACCCCCTCCAACCAGCTGGCCCTCGGGCGAGCAGCCTGTTCAAAGATCACATCACTCCCCTTCCCCAGCTCCCCACTGCACTTATCTGCCCTAGGACCTGGACTCTGCCCGAACTGTCCCCACGGGAGGTCCCCCCCTTGCCACCTTGAGCCTTCTTTTTGCACCTTACACAGTCCGTGTCCTTCCCTGCCTTCAGACTGGAATGTCCTCCACACACCCTCGCCAAGGGATGAATGAGTGACTACATGGAATTTTTTCTTAAAGTTCCCATACACTGGGGCTGGGTGGCTCAATGGGTTAAAGCCTCTGCCTTCGGTTCAGGTCATGATCTCAGGGTCCTGGGATCGAGCCCCGCATCGGGCTCTCTGCTCAGTGGGAGCCTGCTCTCCCCACCCCACCTGTCTCTGCCTACTTGTGATCTCTGTCAAATAAATAACTAAAATCTTTAAAAAGAAAAAAAAAGTTCCCACACACTGTGTGCCTCCTGCTGATCAGACTGTGTGCTGTGTGCCCGCACAACCTCTCCCTGAATGCTCATGGCTGGTTTCCTAGACAGCTACTCTATCATCCAGCTCAGCGGGGAGCAGTGGCAGAGCCGAGTTCTGAACCAGGCTGATGGCAAGGAGCTGCTGGGGAAAGCATGAGAGGCTCCTACAGAACGGTGATGGCCCGGGGAACACACTCACATGTGTGCACACTGAGGTACCTAAGAGTGAGACACTGTTTTTTCCCTGCCAAGGGCTGCCTTGGTCATACCCAACCTCATGCCTTCCCCAATGACCAAGTGAACAGGCCCCTTCCTCTCCCCTGCTCTGAGCTCTGGGGCCCCAAGCAGGAATAAAAACCCCAGCCCAGCCCTTTAGGGGTTTACCCTACAGTTGAGGTGAGGAAACACTTGCCAGATGCCAGTGGAACGCAAGCAGACGCCGTACGGGACTTCTAGAGAGAAGTCATTGAGGAAGCAAAGGGGTTCCGCAGAGGCTCCACGGAAGCGTTGAGAACCTGCAAAAAGGAGGCACTGGAGAACATACTGAACTTCAAAGAGTCTAGAGCAATAATGAACCCAATTTGAAATGGGCAAGACCTTTACAGAAAGGAACAAACACACACGGACGCCCTGGTCACGAATGGAAAGGTTCACTGTAATCCAAGCTGATTCTCCCCAGGTTATCTATAATGTCAGTGTTCTCTCAACCAAAACTCTGAGACAGTTTTTCATGGAACTTGATAGGCCGATTCACATGGAAGACAAAACACAGCATGGCTAAGACAAGTTTGAAAAAAGAACAAGGGAAGCCTGGGTGGCTCAGCCAGTTAAGGTTTTGCCCTTGGCTTGGGTCATGATCCCAGGGTCCTGGGATCGAGTCCCACGTTGGGCTCCTTGCTCAGTGGGGAGCCTGCTTCCCCCTCTGCCTGCTGTTCCCCATGCTCGTGCACACACACAATATCTCTCTGACAAATAAATAAAAAATTTTTTAAAAGTCTTTAGCAAAAGAACAATGTGGGAGCTGGCGCTATCAGAATCTGTTACAAAGCTTTAAAAAATAATGGTGTGTGGGGTTGGTCTCCAGAGAGAGGGATTAAACAAATGGAATTTTTTAGAGAGCCTGAAGCAATTCTGTGGATATGTGGGCATTAGTGTAGGATAAAGGAAACCCTTTAAATCAGTCAAGGAATGATGAGCCAGTAGAGCCAGTAACAAGTGGTGTTAAGATACCCACTTGGGAAAAAATGAATCTCGACCTCCCCTTCCTCACACAATTCTCACACAGGGTCACAGCAATAAATTCTACATATACCAGAGACCTAAGCATATAAAAATCATCGAAGTATTAGATAAAATATAACACAATGTGTTTATAGCTTTGGCACAGCCATCTTTAAAAAGACAAATAGGAGGGCACCTGGGTGGCTCAGTGGGTTAAAGCCTCTGCCTTCGGCTCAGGTCATGATCCCAGGGTCCTGGGATCGAGCCCCGCCTCCGGCTCTCTGCTCAGCAGGGAGCCTGCTTCCTCCTCTCTCTCTGCCTGCTTCTCCACCTGCTGTGATCTCCATCTGTCAAATAAATAAATAAAATTAAAAAAAAAAAAGACAAATAGGGACCCCTGGCTGTCTCAGCCAGGGGAGCATGTGAGTTTGACCCCCACATGAGGTGTTCAGAATACTTTAAAAAATCTTAAAAAAAAAAAAAAAAGAAAAGACCAAGAGGGGCATGAGGGTGGCTCAGTCAGTTAAGCAGCTGACTCTTGATTTAGGCTCAAGTCATGACCTCAAAATCCTGGCGTGGAGTCCCAGTTCGGGCTCCACACTCAGCAGGAAGTCAGCTTGAGGATTCTCTCTCCCTCTTCCTCTGCCCCTCCCTGGCTCACATGCAAGCGCTCTCTCCAAAAAAATAAATGAGTCTTAAAAAAAGAAAAGAAAAAAGAAATATAATTCAGAATATTTCAAAGTCGAGCATAAAGCAGAAGAAAACCGTAACACGATACTCTAGACTGAATGAAATATTCTCAAATAACCATTTGGGGATATGGGGAAATATCTCAACAGAACAAAAACTAGGGGGCCTGGGTGGCTCAGTGGATTAAGCCTCTGCCTTCGGCTCAGATCATGATCTCAGAGTCCTGGGATCGAGCCCCACATTGGGCTCTTTGCTCAGCAGGGAGCCTGCTTCCCCCTCTCTCTCTGCCTGCCTCTCTGCCTACTTGTGATCTCTGTCTGTAAAGTAAATAAATAAAATCTTTAAAAAAAATACAAAAACTAACAAGAGAAACAGACTTTTAAAAAGGGGGGAAGGGAAGGAAGCAAGAATTGGTCTCAGAGAAGAAAAAACAAAATTATACCATAGCTGAAGTTTAAACATGGAAGGCCCAAGTGCCCAAGGAAGACTAGATTCCAATGAAAAGTTTACAGAAGACACTGAAGAAAAAGCAGAGAAACAACCAAGAGAATGAAATCTAGATAAAGAGGTAAAAATGGAGAAGAGTTAACATCTCAGACCATAATCCAAGCATACTTTCCAGAAATAAAAGGTCTGTCTGGCTCCACATACACATCAAAAAGGCTCACCAGCTACTCTATGAAACTGACATTGAGTCATCAATCCGAAGATATATCCCAGTAAAGCTAATGCACTTTAAACATAGAAAATCAGGGCCTTCAGGCAAAAATGTGAAATAAAATAAAGGCTAATGTCAGACTTAAAAAATAAATTGCATTTTATGAGGTGCCTAGAACAGGCAAATTCCCAGACAGAAACTAGAGTAGAGATTACCAGGGGCTAGAGAAGGGGGAAGAGGTAGTCATTGTTAAATGTGTTCAGAGTTGTTGTCAAGGATGATAAAACTGCTTGGAGTGGGGCGCCTGTGTGCCTCAGTGGGTTAAAGCCTCTGCCTTCCGCTCAGGTCATGATCCCAGGGTCCTGGGATGGAGCCCCACATTGGGCTCTCTGCTCCACAGGGAGCCTGCATCCTCATCTCTCTCTGCCTGCCTCTCTGCCTACTTGTCATCTCTGTCAAATAAATAAATAAAATCTTAAAAAAAATTTTTAAAAAAATGCTTGGAGTAAAGAGGCAACTGGCTGCTTCAGTCAGGGCATGAGACTCCGGATCTGGGGGCTGTGTATTCAAGCCCCACATTAGGTGTAGAGATTACTTAAATAAATAAAACTTTAAAAACCTAGTAACCAACTCACTTATTAGAAGGAAACTATTGTTATTATTTTTTAAAGATTTTTAAGTAATCTCTATACTCAATTTAGGGTTTGAACTCAGAACCCGGAAATCAAGAGTCGAACACTGTGCCAACCCAGACAGCCAGGTCTCCCTGAAAGTTATTTCAAAATTGATTCATAGGACCACCTGGGTGGCTCAGTGGGTTAAGCGTCTGCCTTCAGCTCGGGTCATGATCTCAGGGTCCTGGGATCGAGCCTCACATCAGGCTCTCGGCTCAGTGGTGCGAGCCTGTTTCTCCCCCTCCCTCTGCTGCTCTCCCTGCTTGTGCTCTCTCCAGCATGCTCTCTCACTGTCAAATAAATAAATAAAATATTCTGAAAAAGAAAGCTCTCTGTAAAATGAAATAGGCTGATAAACGGGCATCTAGGGGTGCCTGGGTGGCTTAGTGGGTTAAAACCTGCCAGGATCCAGCCCTGCATCGGGCTCTCTGCTCAGCAGGGAGTCTGCTCCCCCCCCCTCTATGCCTGCCTCTGCCTACTTGTGATCTCTGTCTGTCAAATAAATACAATCTTTAAAAAAAATTTTTTTTAATTAGAAAACAAAAGGAGGGCGGCGCCTGGGTGGCTCTGTGGGTTGAGCCTCTGCCTTCAGCTCAGGTCATAATCTCACGGTCCTGGGATCGAGCCCCGCATAGGGCTCTCTGCTCAGCAGGGAGCCTGCCCCCCCCCCGCCTGCCTCTCTGCCTACCTGTGATCTCTATCTCTGTGTCAAATAAATGAGTAAAATCTTTTAAAAAGTAGGGGGGGTCACCTGGCTGACTCAGTCGGTAGAGCATGGGACTCAATCTCGGGGTCCCGAATTCAAACCCTGCATTGGGCATAGAGCCTACTTAAAAAAAAAATGACTCATAAAACAAAACTCAGTTCTGAGGTGTCTATAAGAGACACTACCAAAACAGATGAAGAATGAAGGGAGGGACACAGATTTATGAGACAAACGGAAAAAAAAATCAGAGTCTGCAGCCCCTGATACCAGAATTCAACCAAAATAAAACATTTATTGAGGCAAAGACAGACATGTTAGAATGCTTAAAAACGACATTTCACAATGAGATATAACAGTGACGAAGATCTGTGCACCCAATGACACATCAGTCCCCTACCTAAAACAGACAATGGTGAACATCCACAGGGACACAAATACCTTCAGACTCTTTGCCCACTGAGGGAAGTCTGTCCACGTACTTCTTCCCCAGACCTCCTTGTCACCAATTTCCAATTGTGTTCTTCTCATGTCCTTTCCCATCAGGCTAACTGTTGGGCAGAGCATACGAATCCATACAGATCAGGCCTCTGTGCTGTTCATCTTCTAGACAAAATGAACAGTCAGGTGCGCCACTTGAAGTTCTGCCCAGTGGGAGGGTTTCCCCTCACCACTGCCCTTCAGGGATGTCCCAGAAATGGGTTATCGTGCTACACATGACCACTTTGCACAGAACCCTCTGTAAGTCAGACCTAGGTTTTCTCTTCCTCTGTCAGCATGGTGCAGAGAACATTCCAGAAGGCCGTAATTGTGGGCTTGGAGAGAGGAGGTAATGTAGTGGGAGTAGAGGTCACGGGCACGTGCACCTCTTCCTCATGCAGTTACTTGCGTCTTCCGGGCTGCCTTAAGCCCAATCTCAAATATACCAGTCCCATTTCTTTAAAAAAGATTTTATTTATCTATTTATCTGAGAGAGAGCGCGTGAGCGAGTCGGGGGAGAAGCAGAGCGAGAGGGACAAGCAGACTCTGTGTTGAGCACAGAGTCCAACGAGGGGCCCAATTCCAGGACCCTGAGATCATGACCTGAGCGAAATCCAACATCGGATGCCCAACCGACTGAGCCACCCAGGCGCCCCTACACCAGTCCCATTGGATAACGAGTGTGCTTTTGTGGATTTGGGGGTCAGACAACACCCTCTCCATGACGACAGCTCAGATCGCGTGGTAACTTGGAGGTCTGTGGTCACGTGCCCAATAGCAAGCCAAAAGGTGCTTCTCAAAAAAGGAGTAGATATCCACGGAGGGTGGGAGGGCTTTGTTCCAAAACCCTAAGGGTCTGTGCTAAGGGATCTGACAAAGGCTCCATCTCTCTCCGCCGGTGACCCTTGAGGGAGCCTGGGAATCTGCTGGATCATGTGACCCGAGCTGCAGGGCAGCTGGCTCGGCACCTGAGACCTGTTGAAGAGACTTCCCTGGGCCCCACTCAAGTCTAACAGTTTATCAGGTCACGTGGTAAATGGCCCTAAGTCACAAACCTATATGAGGGATACATTGCTTCCAAAATCCAAAAAAAGACCTGCTAGGTGTTATGCCTTTTTGGTTGTAGGATGGGCCAGATGCAAGAATTTATCGTTTACTTTAGAAGGCTTATCTGACAAGATCACACTACTGGACCTCTGGGACTTTCATTGAAGTGGTAGACTGCTTTCTGTGGGATTTATCTCCCCCCACTCTCTGGTACACAAATATCTTTTTTTTTTTTTTTAAGATTTTATTTTTAAGTCATCTCTACACCCAACGTGAGGCTTGAACTTATAACCTCAAAATCCAGAGTCACAGGTTCTACCCGCTGACCCAGCAAGGTGCCCCTGATGGCACAAATCACAAATGTTTTAACCAATGTCTAGAGTAGCTGTGAAGTCCTGTTCACTGGGGCTGATCATCTTAATATCAATAATCAATCAGCATGATGTCTTGAGGGGAAAAGAAGGCAATCAAAGCTCCTGGGGACGAAATCACGATGTAGACCTAAAGAGTTGAGAGGCACCTGAGGAGGGACAGTGGGGGTATAGTTTATTGCTAACCTTCCCAGAGGAAAGAAAACTACTTCCTGTGCTCTTTGCTATCATGTATTGGAAAAAAGCATCTGCCAGGTCAGTAGCTGTATACCAGGTCCCAGGATAGTATGAACTGAATGTCTTAATCCCCCCAAATTCATATGTTGCCCATCCTAAGCCCCAACATGATGGTATTAGGAGGTGGGGATTCTGCCTGCCGCCGAGTCTCTCTGTTCCAGCTGTACATTCCAGAACTGGGAAAACAGCCGCAGGATGGATCTGAGCAAACACTGGGGACACTATGAGTCAGACCTCAGCTAACAATCCATTGATCACCTGACCTCCATGGTCCCTAGTCTGACTCATGGAACCCAGGGACATTTTGGATCAGTTCAGAGCCAGTGTCTGGGAATCTCTGGAAAGACTGATTATTTCCTCTTCCCCAGTACACAGTCACTCTGGAAAACATCCATAGGTCCCTTGCGGAAGGGTGGGAGAAAGATCACCGGTATAAATTTTTGTCACCCTAGCAGATCCTCCTTCAAGGGACACCATCCTCCCCTTTATTCAAGGGGTTCTGGGTCTGTAAACTGATTCAAGACTTTGAATTGATCAAGGGACCATGACTCTCTGTTTTGGGGATTCAAGTAGATTTCTGTTTATTCAACCAAGAAATCTGTTTGTACAGATCCTGAAAGGATTTTGTAGATGGCCCACCTTCTTCTCTTCTAGGGGCACTGTGATCAACCAGCCAATGCAGATGGCTCTGTAAATCCGGCTGTTCTGACTGCTGCTCCGACAATGCCGTCCATCACAGTAACCATGGTGCACCTTGTCTTCAGTGAGTAAATACCACCACTAGACCCCTGCCACTCCAGGATCTCAGCCCCACTATTTATTTATTTTAAAGATTTTACTTATTTAGGGGCGCCTGGGTGGCTCAGTGGGTTAAAGCCTCTGCCTTTGGCTCAGGTCAGGATCCCAGGGTCCTGGGATCGAGCCCCACATCGGGCTGTCTGCTCAGCAGGGAGCTCTCTCTCTGCCTGCCTCTCCACCTACTTGTGATCTCTCTCTCTCTCCCTCTGTCAAATGAATAAATAAAATCTTTAAGAAAAAAAAGATTTTACTTATTTATTTGTCAGAGAGAGAGAGAGAGAGAGACCACAAGCAGGGGGAGCAGCAGGCAGAGGGCGAAACAGGAACCCGGCTGAATAAGGAGCCCGATGCGGGACTCGATCCCAGGACCCTGGGATCCTGACCTGAGCCAAAGGCAGACGCCTCACCAACTGAGCCACTCATGCGTCCCTATCTCCATGTATTTAGAGGTCCAAGTTCAGGAGTAGAAATTCCCACTGCAGTTTCTGACCCAAAGAGAAAAGAGGCCACAGCTGCTAGAGCTCCTCTCACAAATGTGTTTGCCACAGTGGTGAAAGGGACGTCCCCTGGACTCTCCCTTGGTAGGTAAGTAAGCCTTTGGGACAATCCACCCTGACAATCTAATCTCCCTAAGCCTCCGGATACTTTCCCCTGACGCATATTAAGGCAGCTCTGGCGTTTTCAACTTCGTTTTGTCTGGGACTACTTTGGGTCTGTTTCACTCAACCAATCCAACTGCAGAGTCCTATTAATTCCTTGTGCTAAAACACTAAATCCAGAATATTTGCTTCATGGACTCATACAGAGAGGTTGTCAAACATTTTCTGTACACAGCCAGATCAGAAACACTTCTGGCTTTGCAGACCCATCTGTCTCCATTAGAACTAGGTGATTTTCTTCCTGGAGCACAAAAGCAACCCTAGACAATCTGATGAGAGCATTTTCCGATAATATTTTCTTTATGGACCCTGAAATTTGAATTTCCTATATGCTCATGAATCATGAAATAGAACTCTTCTTTTGATTTTTCTCAGCTGCGTAAAAAATGTAAAAACATTCTTAGTTTACCAGTTGTGCAAAAACAGCAGTGGGACAGATTTGGTCCGTAGACATAATTTGCCAATCCTTGCTTTAGGGCCTACGATATGCATCCTTCATTAATCTCAATCTGATTTCAAAGATTATTATTTATTTGATAGAGAGAGAGAGAGAGAACAAATAGGCAGAGAGAGAGAGGAGGAAGCAGGCTCCCCGCAGAGCAGAGAGCCCGATGTGGGGCTCGATCCCAGGAGCCTGAGACCATGACCTGAGCCAAAGGCAGAGGCTTTAACCCACCAAGCCACCCAGGAGCCCCTCAACCTGATTTCAAACAATATCATGCTATTTCCCATATAGTGAACCTTACAACAGTAGACTCACAATTCTTCCCTCCCACCTTTTATGTATTATTGTCACACTTTTTTTTTTTCTTTTTTTTTTTTTAAGATTTTATTTATTTGACAGAGAGACATCACAAGTAGACGGAGAGGCAGGCAGAGAGAGAGAGGGAAGCAGGCTCCCCGCTGAGCAGAGAGCCCGATGCGGGAATCGATCCCAGGACCCTGAGATCACAATCCGAGCCGAAGGCAGCGGCCTAACCCACTGAGCCACCCAGGCGCCCCACATTTTATTTTTCTATACACTATATAAACTTCTTTAAACGTTTTGTTTATTTAGTGGCACCCGGGTAGCTCAATTGGTTAAGTATCCAACTCTTGATTTCAGCTCACGTCATGATCTCAGGGTTTTGAGATGGAGCCCCATGTTGGGCTCTATGCTAGGCATGGGGCCTGCCTAAGATTCTCTGTCTCCCTCTCCTTCTGCCCCTCAGTCCCTACTCCCTCTAAAAAAGTTGTACTTATTTAAGTCATCTCTACACCCAGTGTGGGGCTCAAACTCACAACCCTGAGATCAAGAGTTTCATGTTCTTCCAACTGAACTAGCCCACACCTCTGTTTCTCCATACACTATAAATCTCCACTACAGTGCTATTATTTTTCTTTTAAGTAGTTAATTCCCTGTTAGGGTGATTAAAAATAATTTAAACATATCTTTTATATTTACTTTCACTTTAATAACCAATTTTGAAAATTAGAATGTCCTTGTCTAGCTCCAAGTACCTGTCTGGTATTGTATCCTTACATTCGAAAAACTTTCTTTAAGATCTGATGGTGCAGCTCTGCTGGTAATGAATTCTCAGCTTTTGTTGATTTGAAAAAGTCTTTCTTTTTAAAAAAAATTTATATTCAGTAAAATTGAGTATATTTGTGTAGAATTCTGAGTTTTGAGATATGTTGAATCATATAGTCACCAAAATCAGGATACAGAATAGCTGTGCTTTCATTTAAAAAGAAAAAAATCAGGGTGCCGGGGGTGGCTCAGTGGGTTAAAGCCTCTGCCTTCAGCTCGGGTCATGATCCCAGGGTCCTGGGATCGAGCCCCATATCCGGATCTCCGCTCAGCAGGGAGCCTGCGTCCCCCCCCCTCTGCCTGCCTCTCTGCCTACTTGTGATCTCTGTCTGTCAAATAAATAAATAAATAAATCATATTTTAAAAAAATAAGTAGCATAGAATCTTGTTTACTCTTCACCTAGTTTTGCCCAATGGTAACATCGTACATAACTATTGTACAATATCAAAGCTTATTCTCAATTCAACATTATGGCAATATTATTAAGCAGACTTATTTGAATCTTACTTAGATTTCACCAGTTTTTGCACGCATTTGTATGGTATGTGTAATTGCATGCAGTTATATACAGATTCATGTCACCAGCGCCTTCATTTATTTTAAGTAAACTCTATGTCCAATGTAGGACTCAAACTCATGATCCTGAGGTCAAGGGTTGCATGTTCTGCTGACTAACCCAGCCAAGCCCTTCCACCACATTCATTTTTGAAAGATATTTTTACTGTATATAGAATTCTGGGTTGGCAGTTTTTTCAGCAGTTGCTGGCTCAATCAGTAGAGCATGAGACTCTTGATCTTGGGGTTGTGAGTTCAAGTCCCATGTTGGGCCTAGGGCTTATTGAAAAAAAAAAAAACATAAACAAACAAATAAGCTGATTCATTGTCTTCTGCTTACATAGTTTCTGATAAGAAGTCTGCTGTAATTCTTTTTTGTTGTTTTTTTTTTCTTTATTTTTTTATTAATTATTTTTTATTAACATATAATGTATTATTTGCCCCAGGGGTACAGGTCTGTGAATCATCAGGCTTACACATTTCACAGCACTCACCATATCACATATCCTCCCCAGTGTCCATAACCCCACCACCCTCTCCCTATCCACCTTCCCCCAGCAACCCTGTTTGTTTGTGAGATTAAGAGTCTCTTATGGTTTGTCTCCCTCCACTCCCATCTTGTTTCATTTTTTCCTTCCCTACTCCCCAAACCCTCTGCCCTGCCTCTCAAATTCCTCATATCAGGGAGATCATATGATAGTCATCTTTCTCTAACTGACTTATTTCGCTCAGCACAATACCCTCTAGTTCCATCCAATCATGGCAAATGGCAAGATTTAATTTCTTTTGACGGCTGCATATTATTTCATCATATGTATTTACCGTATCTTCTTTATCCATTCATCTGTTGATGGACATCTAGGCTCTTTCCAGAGTTTGGCTATTGTGGACATTGCTGCTATAAATATTCGGGTGCACGTGCCCTTTGGATCACTACATTTATATCTTCAGGCTAAATACCCAGTAATAGAAGTCTTCTGTAATTCTTATCTTTGTGCATTTGTGAGTAGTGATTTTCCCCCCCTCTCTGGCTCATTCAGGATTTTCTCTTTGGTTTTCAGTACTTTGACTATGATATATTAGGTGATCTTATTTTTCCTTTTTTTTTTTTTTTGCTGGATGGTAATTTTTTTTTTTTTTAAGATTTTATTTATTTATTTGACAGAGAGAAATCACAAGTAGGTAGAGAGGCAGGCAGAGAGAGAGAGGAGGAAGCAGGCTCCCTGCCAAGCAGAGAGCCCGATGCGGGACTCGATCCCAGGACCCTGAGATCATGACCTGAGCCGAAGGCAGCGGCTTAACCACTGAGCCACCCAGGCGCCCTGCTGGATGGTAATTTGTCCTACTTGGATATTTCTGATTCTAAAGACCTACAGGGATGTCTTCTACCATTTTTGGAAAATTCTTAACCAATATCTGTTCACATATTTCTTCTGCTCATTCTCCTCTCTCTCTTTTCCTTCTGGGATTTCAATTACATGTGTATTAGATAATGTGATATTGTCCTGTGGCTCTTGGATGCTCCATTCTGTTTTCTTATTTTACACTTACTTTTCCCTGTGTTTCAGTTTGGGTAGTTTCTTTTGACCTATCTTCAAGTATACTGACTCTTTTCTTAGTTTTGTTGAGTCTACTGAGGAGCCCATAAAGGCATCCCTCCATCTTTGCTACTGTGATTTTTTTCTTTTTTAATTTCTAGAATTTTCATTTGACTCTTACACCTTCCATCTCTGCTGAAATTCCCCATCTGTTTATGAATGCGGTCCATCTTTCCTACTAGCACTTTTAACATAAATCATGATTATATTTAAAAGCCCTTATCAGGGTGCCTGGGTAGCTCAGTTGGTTAGGTGTCTGATTCTTGATCTCAGCTCAGGTCTTGATCTCAGGGTTATGTGTTCAGTCCCTATGTAGGGCTCCACGCTGAACATGGAGCCTACTTTAAAAAGAAATAAAAATAAATAAAAGCCCTTATCTAGGGGCACCTGGCTGGCTTAATCAGTTGAGCATGCCACTCTTGGTCTCAGGGTCATGAGTTCGAGCTCCACATTGGGTACAGAGTTTACTTTTAAAAAAATTTGGGAAGAGGACGCCTGGGTGGCTCAGTCAGTTAAGCCGTTGCTTTCAGCTCAGGTTGTGATCCCAGGGTCCTGGAATTGAGTCCCACATCGGGCTCCTTGCTCGGCAGGGAGCCTGCTTCTCTCTCCGCCTCTGCCTGCCACTCTGCCTGCTTGTGCTCTCTCTCTCTCAATCTCTCTCTGACAAATAAATAAATAATTCAAAAATTTTTAATTTTTAATTTAAAAATTTTTAAAAATCTTTTTTTTTTTTTTTTAACAATTCCTTTGTCTAATTGTTTTA
Source organism: Mustela nivalis (assembly GCF_964662115.1). Lineage (NCBI taxonomy): Eukaryota > Metazoa > Chordata > Mammalia > Carnivora > Mustelidae > Mustela > Mustela nivalis. The sequence continues at coordinate 14,402,078 of NC_139029.1, read as the reverse complement.
ACTGAATCATTTCTGAGTCTGGCTTGTTGGCTTCCTTTGAACATAAGCAAGTGGAAGAAGGCCAGAAAAACTGCAGAGAGAGACACACACACACACATACAGTGATCACTGAGCAGTGTCCTTCCAGACATAAGGGAGACTGGGGTTTATCCTGAGAGCAATGGGAACTATTGGAGAGTACAAGCAGGGAGCCATATGATCGATTTTGGGTTTTTAGAAGTTCTTCTGCTGATGTACAGAGAATGAGTTGTGTGAAGGCCAGAGCAGAGGCAGGGAGACCAATCAGGAAGCAGAGAAAAAAGGGGGCGCATGGCAGATCCAGGACAGCAGAGAGCCTGTACCTGGACCCTGTGTACCATTTCCGGTGTCCCTCCAGCTCCCAGAAGGGAAAAAACTGGTTCCAGAGGAGTCGAAGAGCGCGATTTCTTGCTAGTTTTAACATACGACCACCAGAGGGCGCAAAACCCTAACGAGACGCTTGGGCATGGAGCTGGGTCCACCGCCGGGGACTGTGTCCTAGGACTTGGGCAGCCACACGTGGGCCCCTCGCCTTGTCCAGTTAGATGGCTGACTCTAGGGTAGACAGGAACCAGACTTCAGTCCCGAGGGTGTTTTGTGAGAAAGCAGTGATTAAACTGAAGGAATGCTGGGCTGGGATCCTCAAAAGTCAAGTTCTAGCCCCCTCCCCACCACTCCCTGACTTAGCCCAGTTACATCACCTCCCCAAGGCCGGTGTCTGCAAGAACGGAGACAATTTTTGCTCCTATTTCTCCTTTTGCTTCCTGGTCTGGCCCAGGCCTTCATTTCAGAGAGAAGCTGTGCCATGTTGGGGCTCAGAACCTGGTGTCTGAGCCACCTGGGGTTATTTTCCATTCCAGCCACAAATTAGCCAAGCTAACCCCGGTTAAGTGACTTCAGATCCTGAGAGTCCCAATTTCCATCTTTGTTAAGTGAGAACCCTAACACATTCCTTGCATAGTTGTAAACTGTGAGATAATGTCCCTAAGTACTTAGCACAGTTGCTGGCACATAGTAATTGTTCGGTGTACGCTTATTATCCAGCTAGAAACTGGACTCACATTCATTTCGGTGCTTGCTTGAATCTCCAGGACTGGGGCTCTGCTAGTAATTCCTTCAGTGGCTTTGAGTCCTTCCCTTTCCTTTCCTTTCTTTTCTTTTATTTTCTTTCTTTCTTTCTTTCTTTTTTTTTTTTTTTGGAGTCCTTCCCTTTTCTGAGCCTCAGTTTGTCCAACAGAAAAAATGGGCGGTTGGATTAGACTGTTAACTCAGCAGGAGCCCTTTCAGTCCTGACATTCCAAGTTGCTTCGATCTCCCTCCCTGCTACCCACCCTTCTTTCTTTCTTCCATTTAACCATCATGCATTTGTTCATTCAACAATTGCGTATTTATTGGGTAACGACTATGTTCCAGGTGCAGAAACCAAACAGACCCACATCAAAACAGGTGTCTTCCATGGAGAGCCAGCCCGTGGGAAGCATGTTTGTTCAAAAGCTTCCTTGCTTTCTCTTCCAGCAATCAATCCTCGCAGGTTATTTCATGTTTGGAACAGGAAAGAATTTTGCCAAGAGTTTATTTCTGTGCGTCTCCGTGTGGCTGTGTACACACACACACATTTATATATAACATTTGCTGCAGCGTTGTCATGGGAACCGGATTTTGGTCTGCGGGCCTGAGGGATGCCTGTGCGTGGAGGAGTTTTTATGAAACAGTCCCTGCATGCACTTCTGTGTGGCGTGCGGTCCTGCTGGGAGAGCTGCCCCAAGAGCCTTTGTCGGCCCTTTTGATCATCGCTCCCTATTTTTCTCATTGATCTTGTCGGATGTGAGCGAATTTGACTGAGGGAACCGAATGTCGAACTCAGTGACTGGCAGAGCCAGATCCTCTGGGACATGTGCCAACCAGCAGCGTGGATAGGTCCGCTCGGGCTTTTTTGTCTTCTTAAACCCTTGATGTGGGAATGTCTAAGGCTTTGGGGAAGACTTGGATGAGAAGACAAAAGCAGCCAGGGAATGTGTTTTCAGGACGACAGCTGCAGCAGCCACTTTGGGACTTGGCAGACCGAGCCAGAGTGGGGAGGGGCCGAGTGCCAGCCGGAGGGAGGGGAGGGACTCACCATTCGCCAGCAGCTTCTCTGGCTCTGGCCCCATCCTGGGCGCTTTGCGTATTCCCTGGAATTCTGGAATCCAACCTGGTGGATAGACGTCTCGTGCTTCCTCGTGGGACACTGGCACGGGAGGGAGAGGAAAAGTGGCCTTGCTAGGGAGTAGCAACGCTGAGCTTCAAACCCAGGTTGGGTCTGATCCCAGACCTGGGCTTTACCCACTCCGTTGTACCACTGGGCAACCTTCCGCCCCAGGCTGCCCTCGCGTCAGGAATGGCAGTCCAGAGAACGGAGTCCTCGCAAACCCCAGGTATGAGGAAGAGCTGAAGGGAAGAGAAACCCGTTTACTGATCATCTTCTGTGTTCAGTACTGGGCTCGGTCTTTCCACCTTACGGCTCTGCTGGAATATTGAAACTCCCGTCATCCCCAAGCAGATGAGAGATTTCAAGGCCCAGAAAGGTGAAGTGACTCAATTAAGGTCTCAGAACTGGGTTTTGAGCCAAGGCAATTATTCTCCCGGATGAAAGCCCTACAGCACTGCGGCCCTCTCCCGCATTCCCCAGCTACAGTGCCAAAGAGAGGTGTTTAGGTATTCTAAGAGCAGGGTTTCCAGAAAACCTTGCATGATGGAGGAGTCCCACCTGTCCAGGTAGTGCTCCCCCAAATCTGCCAGAGTAGGGTTACACTCGGGAACTCAGTCAACATCCATCCCTCCATATATGGGGTGCCTCCTATGTGCCAGGCTCGGTCTGGGTACGGGGCACCCAGCAGTGAATGTGAAAGTCATGACCGCTGCTATCGAGAGCTCACTCTCTAGCAAAGGGACAGCCACGAGAGAAGTAAGTTTAAGTGAGAGAGGGCCAGTGGCACTACAGGTGCGCACAGCAGGGACTGTTGGCCTGGGTGGAGGGGGGGGGTTTGCATTTATTTACAGGAACCTTCCTGACACCTTGACTCAAGAAGACCAAGAATACAACTGAGAGCTGAAGTCGGTCATGCTATGGCATGAAATGAAAGAAGTTTCTATTTTCCTGATGTACAGATGTGCTACTTATCCCCAAGCCTTTTACAGCTTCATTGACGAGATAAAGAGGTTAATGGTTGTTGACCATTACTGCAGCCAGGTTTGAGTTTTCAGAAGCCCCGTCTGAACAGAATGTGATAGAAGCATAGGAAAATAATGTTCCAACACAAAAGTAGCAGAAGACAGGGGCGTCTGGGTGGTTCAGTCAGTTGAGTGTCTGACTCTTGGTTTCGGCTCAGGTCATACTCTCAGGGCTGTGGGATCGACCCCCCTTTCAGGCTCCACATTCTGCAGAGTCTGCTGGAGATTCTCTCTCTCTCTCTCTCTCTCTCGCTCTCTGTCATTCCCCGTGCTTGCCCTCTCTCTAAACAAATAAAAAAATAAAATAAAATAAAATAAATTTTTTTTAAATAGTAGCAGAAGGTAGGAGCAATTAAATCCGTCTGGGAAGCAGGAAGAGAATGGAGGAAAGTTTGTCCCATGAGATGATACTTGAGCTGGGTTTTGAAGGATCAGTAGGAGCTTGCTAGGCAGTCCAGGAGCCAGAGACATTCCAAGTGGTGGTAACACGGCTGCACTTGGCAACAGGAAAATGCATGGCTGTTCGGGGTGCATGTCCATGGGGGAAGGGGCAGGAAATGAGGGTGCAGAGATTGGTAGGAGTCAGGCAGGTACCCCAGTCAGGAACCTGCGCTCTATCCAGTCCCCGCTTAGCCTGCATAAGGGAGAGAACCATGCATCTTCGTCAACTTCTCTACTTCAGTGGAAGAAAATGTGTGTAATGAGGTGGGGGGAAAAAGCATGATTGCCAAATCTGGGAGACTGAAAATGTCCATCTGCAGAATTAATTCTAAATTGCTGCTATTTTCATTCTCACACCAGAGGGAAAGGCAGAGCCTAGCAACTCGCCCCAGCCTCTTTCCAGGTGTCTGGAGTCTCCCAGGGAGATCCCTGGAGCCAGTTTGGTGCTTGGGGCCAGCTGTGGGCATCTGGAAATCCAGCTTCCTCTTCCAGTCATTGGATCGGGCGAAAACAGAGTCCAGGATTTTCCCAAGGCAGCCAACTTGGCAGGATGATTAAATAGCATCCGGCTTGACAAGAGCCAGGGGAAGGCTGGGCCACCCAGGGTGGAGGATATGGTTTCCAGATTCAAGATGGGATATGTGGGTGATTGTGTGAAGTCCCTTGGTTTAGAGAGGGCTGGAAGCCTGCTAGGCGGGTATTAGAGACGTTTCACTGGGGCCAGGCACAGTGGCAGTGCAGGGTGATCTCCGGAGATTTGGTGTAGGGGATTCTGATAAGGCCCGGCATCAGCGAGGTCAAAGGTTGCCTTGCCTCCAGACCTAGCAGCCACTCCCGAACATGTTGGATGGTTAGCCAGACCAGGGAGGAAGCAGCCATGGTTAGGGTTCAGGTCCTAAGTGCAAGCAGTATTAGTCCTCAGAGCTCTATCGGAGTGTTACGGGGATTAAATGAGTTGATACATATGAAGACTTTTGCCCAGTGCCCGGCTTGCAGCAAATGCTCAGTGAAGGTTAGCTGTTGTTTTAACCATCAGACACGCTGATGGTTGGTTTCTGCTTGCTAGCTTACTGAATGCTCACCACAGCTCTTGGAAGTAGGAAATAATAGGTGAAAACAATTATTATTATGGCTGGGGAAGCTGTGGCACCGTGGGGTTATGGAATCTGCTCAAAGACACAGTTAAAAGTGAAGAGAGGAAAGAGCTCATATGCCTCAACAACAAAAAGACAAACCGGGAGGCGTGCCCGGGCAGCTCAGTCCCTTGAGCGTCTGACTCTTGATCTCAGGGTCATGATTCCAACCCCGGCACTGGGCTCCACAGTGGGTGTTGAGCCCACTTAAAATCACACGCACACATACATAGGCAGGGAGACACCTGGCTGGCTCAGTAAGTGGAGTGCCAGACTCTTGGTCTCAGGGTTGTGAGTTCAAGTGCCACATTAAACAAGGAGCCAACTTGAAAAAAAAATTGAAAAAAATTTAAAAATGGGCAAAGCACTTGAGTAGACATTTCCATAAGGAAGGTTTTAAATGGCGGCGCCTGGGTGGCTCAGTTGGTTAAGCATTTGCCTACGGCTCAGGTCATGATCTCAGGGGCCTGGGATCGAGTCCTGCGTTGGGCTCCCTGCTCAGCGGGGAACCTGCTTATCCCTCTTTCTCTGCCTCTCCCCCCACTCATGTGCGCTCTCTCTCTTTCTCTCTCTCTCAAATAAATAAAATATTTAAAAACTTTAATTTAAAGTTTTTAATTTTTAAAAACTTTAAAAACTAAATAAAATCTTTAAATCTTTAACTTAAGAATTACCATGTGATCCAGCAATTCCACTTTTGGGTATATACCCCAAAGTGTTGAAAGGATTAACTAGAAAGGCTACTTGCATGCCTCTTCTCAAAGGTCCATTGATCCCTACAAACAAAATGTAGTATATTTATGTAATGGAATATTATCCAGCCTTAAGAAGGAGTTATGTGCTGATACATGCTGCAGCATGGATGAACCTAAGAAATGTTATACTCGGTGGAATGTGCCAGAACACAGGACAAGTACTGTGTGATTCCACTGATTTTATTTTATTTTATTTTTAAAAGATTTTTTTTTTTTTTAATTTGACAGAGATCACCAGTAGGCAGAGGCAGGCAGAGAGAGAGAGAGAGGAGGAAGCAGGCTCCCTGCTGAGCAGAGAGCCCGATTCGGGACTCGATCCCAGGACCCTGAGATCATGACCTGAGCTGAAGGCAGCGGCTTAACCCACTGAGCCACCCAGGCACCCCCATTGATTTTATTTTTTAAAAAATATTTTATTTATTTGACAGAGTGTTTATTTATTGTATTTATTTACTTATTTGATAAGTAGGGAGAGAGGCAGGCAGAGAGAGAGGGGGAAACAGGCTCCCTGCTGACCAGAGAGCCCGATGTGGGGCTCAATCCCAGGACCCTGAGATCATGACCTGAGCCGAAGGCAGAGGCTTAACCCACTGAGCCACCCAGGCGCCCCTGTGTGATTCCATTTATATAAGGTACCTAGAGTAGTGAAATTCATGGAGATAAGAAGTAGATCGTGGTTGCCAGGGGGGAAAAGACAGGGAGTTATTGTTTAATGAGTACAGGAATTTTGGTTTGGGATGTGGCGGAAGTTCCGAAGATGGACGGTGGTGGTGGTGATTGCTCAAAATGTGAATGACGCTTAAGGCCGCTTCACTGTACACTTAAAAATGGTTAAAGTCGGGGTGCCTGGGAGGTTCAGTCAGTTAAGCACCTGACTCTTGGTTTTGGCTCAGGTCGTAATCTTAGGGTTGTGGGATGGAGGCCTATGTTGGGCTCTGCACTGAGTGCAAAGTTGGGTTGAGTTTCTCTCTCACTCTCCCTCTGCCCCTCCCATGCTCTCACTCTAAAATAAGTCAATATATTTTTTTAAGATTTTATTTATTTATTTGATAGAGATCACAAGCAGGCAGAGAGAGAGGAAGGGAAGCAGGCTCTCCGCTGTGGGCAGCCCCCGATGCGAGCTGGATCCCAGGACCCTGAGATCATCACCTGAGCCGAAGGCAGAGGCTTTAACCCACTGAGCCATCCAGGCGCCCCTAAAATAAGTCAATCTTTAAGAAAAAAAAAAAAAAGGTTAAAGTGTGAATTTTATGTTGTATCTAAGCACAATTAAAAAAAAAATAGTTGCAGGAAGAAGGAGGAGGGGAAAAAAAGTAGCAGACCTATAATTAGGACGGGGCTCGATCTGCATCCAGGGATCCCGGAGATGGCTCCCTGGATTTCCTTTCCTCTTTCTAGGAAAATGCTCCCCATTTTTGTTGAAAATTTACCAGTGAAGGGGCGCCTGGCTGACTCAGTTGATGGAATATGTGGCTCTTTTTAAAAAAAATTTATTTATTTATTTGACAGAGAGAGATCACAGGTAGGCAGAGAGGCCGGCAGAGAAAGAAGAGGAAGCAGGCTCCCCGCTGAGCAGAAAGCCTGACCCCAGGACTCTGAGATCATGACCTGAGCAGAAGGCAGAGGCTTTGACCCACTGAGCCACCCAGGCCCCATGTGACTCTTGATCCCAGGGTTGTGGGTATAGAGATGAATCTCAGGCCCATGTTGGGTACAGAGATTACTTTAAAAAAAAAAAAAAATCTTAGGGGCACCTGGGTGGCTCAGTTCGCTAAGCCTCTGACTTCAGCTCAGGTCATGATCTCAGGGTCCTTGAATAGAGACCCGCTCAGAGGGAATGCCTGCTTGTTCTCTGCAATGCCCCCCACCCCCCATCCATGTGCCCACTTGCTCTTTCTCTCTCTCAAATAAATAAATAAAATCTTTAAAAAATAATCTTAAAAAACAACAACTAACCAACCAAGATGTACCATGGTGATGATGGACACACCCAGATGTAGCAAATTCTATTTAATTCAAAGCATTAATTAATTTCAAAGCTGGGAATGGTATGCAGCTGGAAGGACAGTCCTAATTCCGCTCAAGTTAAGTCAGAGAATGGAAGTGCTGAGGAGTCAGAAAGTGGAAACTGCGCTCTGTCCTCTGCACTCTGCCCCCATTCCCACAACCTGTGTTTGTCACGCTATGTCCAGGTGACAAACACGGAGTGCTCCGGGGTTTCCAACACTAATTCTCAGACACCAGCTGAGGGTCCTACAGCTTCACTCGGTTTTGACACCATCTACCTGGAGAGGGCATCAGATCCCACAGGGTGAGGGCTCAGTCCTATGGGACCCCCCTCCCCCCCACTCATCAGATGCTGGCTGGGAGGCCAGGTTGTCCCCTGTTCTTCCAACCTACTGGCTAGAGATCAGAGGTTCCCACAATCCCTTCCTTGGGTTTGATTAATTGGCTAGAGCGGCTTACAGAACTCAGAGAAACATCTTACTCACTAGAGTAAGTCTATTATGTTTATTATGCAGTTTATTATGAAAGGGTGTAACTCGGGGACAGCCAGCTGGAAGAGCCGCACAGGGCAAGGTGTGGGCAAGGGTCTGATCACCCATCCACTCTCCCTGCATCTCCGCAAGCTCACCAGTCTAGGAGCTTCTGTGGACCCCATCCTTTGGAGTTCTTAACAGGCTTTCATTACCTAGGCATGACTGAATAAATCATGGGAACTCAACCTCCAGCTCTCCTTCCCTTCCCAGAGGTCCTGGGTTGGGGCTGAAAATCCCAAGTCTCCATGAACAGGGTTGGTTCCCCTAACAACCAGCGCCCTCACCCCCCATCCTTAGGTGACCTAGGGGCTTTCCATAAGTCACCTCGTTAACATAACAAAAGATACCTTTATCATTCTAATCTCTTGGGAAATTCCAAGGGTTTTAGAGCTCTCTGCCAGGAACCGAAGACCAAATATAAATTTCTTATTAAAATCACAATATCACAAGCACATAATACACGTCTGGCTCTATTTTATAACCTAGAGATACACCAGTGAGCGGAACAGACTAAGTCCCTCCTCTTCTAGGGCTAACATTCTAACGGGGGAGAGGTAGACCACAAACTCATAAACATGGAAATGCCGCATGTCAGATGGTGATGGGTGTCTTGAAGCAAGTTCAAGCAGGCCAGGGTGTGCTAGGGATGGGGGTGGGTTGCTAATTTATGTGGAACGTCTGGGAAGCCTTCTCTGATAAGGTGGCATTTGAGCAGAAACATGAAGGAAGAGGGGGAAGGTGCAGGGCAGAGATTCCAAGATCGGGCAGAGGCCCTGAAGTGGGAGTGTGCTTGATGAAGGAACATCACATCACGAAGGCCAAGTGCACTAAACATGGAGAAGAGTAGGACAGAAGCTCAGAGAAGTCAAGGTGAGGATGGAAGGCAGAGTTCATGTAGAGCCTTGCAGGCCATTGAGTAGATTTTTGTTTTTATTTTTATTTTTTAAAATATTTTATTTATTTATTTGACAGAGAGAGAGATCAGAGGTAGGCAGAGAGACAGAGAGGGGAGGGGAAGCAGGCTCCCTGCTGAGCAGAGAGCCGGATGTGAGACTCGATCCCAGGACCCTGGGATCATGACCTGAGCTGAAGGCAGAGGCTTAACCTGCTGAGTCACCCAGGCGCCCAGATATTTGTTTTTACTCCAGATGGGAGGAGGAGACAGTAAAGTGCTCTGAGCAGAGTACTGACAGTATCTTCACTTTTTAATATAAATCATTATGGAGATTACTTAACTTGTAGGTCCAGGTAACCCTTCTCTCCTCCCCATGAGATATAGCCTCCTAGTCCTCTTGGGGGCCCAACATGGGGCCAGGCATGTAGTGTCATTTAGTAATAAATGCCAGTTCCATGAATCCGGAAGATCCCCCGCCCCAGAAGCATGCAGGCCAGGGGGCTGGGCAGCAGACCGCTTAACAGGAGGACAGCATCAGTGACAAACGCCTTGGCCTAGCAGTGAAGAGAGGTTGCAGCTTCCATCTCTGCTCTGCTGCTCCCTTGCTGGGTGACCTTGAAAAAATCCTCTGGGCTCTATTCCTAAAGCCAGAACACTGGGCAAGCTCGTCTTTAAGGTATTTTCTGTCCTGACTAGACTCTAGGATAATACTTAAAAAAAAAAAAAAATCACGGAAAAGTACAAATCACACAAAAAACTAACCAACCCTTCCATGAGACTAGTTTTGCTCCTTCTTGTAGCCTAGTGAGGTCGCCCGCTCTGCAGCAGCAAGCTATGATCGCTTCCAGGAGAAGCAGAGCAAGGGAGAGCCACTCCCCACACTGTGGGCAAAGGGGCCGGACAACTTGGTGCCAGGAGAAGTGAGAAGGGCCGCAAAGAAGAAAAGCTGCTCCCTGCCCCAGAGGGAACAGGAGAAGGAATTCGGCTTCATCCCCAGGGCTTCTTAGTGCTTTCCGTCTGTCTGGCTTATTATCCTTTGAGGCAGACCTCCCAGTCACTTTGCAAATAGCCCAGAGAAGTTAGGAAACTTGCTTAAGGTAGTACAGCTGGTCTGTAAGGTTAGAACCCAGATTTGTGTTGAAGTTTAAAACCTTTGCTGGGGGTGGGGGGGGGCACCTGGGTGGCTCAGTGGGTTAAAGCCATTGCCTTCAGCCTGGGTCATGATCTCAGGGTCCTGGGATCAGCCCCCGCATTGGTCTCCCTGCTCACTGGGGAGTCTGCTTCCCTTCCTCTCTCTCTGCCTGCCTCTCTGCCTACTTGTGATCTCTGTCAAATAAATAAATAAAATCTTACAAACAAACAAACAAAAACCTCTGCAGGGAATCATGGCACCCTACCACTGGGCTCAGTGATGTATGGGAAGGGCCTGCCAATACAGCTCTTCCCTGAAGAGCCTTCATGGCTGATTATGAACACGTTTACTGAGGTGCACAAAATGGGCCAAACAATTTCTTTGCTTTTCCCGTGGGGGCTCCTCTCCTTCCACCCCATCCGCTTTGGATGGGTGCCCTCAAGTGTCTCTGTCCTCAGTCTTCAATCCTTTTTATTTATTTATTTATTTATTTATTAATGTTTTTACACCTTCTTAGCCTCCCATCTCTAGGTCTCAACTGATGATGGTCTAGATCTCACCAAGGTTTATGCCCAGCTCTACCCTTGGTGGATATTTGGATGTCGCTGAGCAGAGCCACAAATTATTACAAGTCCCCTCCCCGCGTGTCTACTAAAGATGGCTTCTGTTGGCATAACATGGCTTGTCTTTATGCTAAAAGGGCAGTCCTCTCCAGGAGGAAAATTGAAGGGGAAAGAGAACTCCAGTTTGCAACAGTATTTTCAAGTTTTTTTTTTTTTTAAATTTATTTATTCGACAGAGATCACAAGTAGGCAGAGAGGCAGGCAGAGAGGAAGGGAAGCAGGCTCCCTGCTGAGCAGAGGCCCGATGCAGGGCTCGATCCCAGGCCCCTGGGATCATGACCCAAGCTGAAGGCAGAGGCTTCAACCCACTGAGCACCCAGGCACCCCCTATTTTCAAGTTTTCAATTAAGAAAGTAAGGGGTCGGGTGCCTGGGTGGTTCAGTGGTAAGTTAAAGCCTCTGCCTTTGGCTCAGGTCATGATCCCAGAGTCCTGGGATCAAGCCCCACATCAGACTCTCTACTTGGCAGGGAGCCTGCTTCCTCCTCTCTCTCTGCTTGCTTCTCTACCTATTTGTGATCTCTGTCTGTCAAATAAATAAATAAAATCTTAAAAAAAAAAAAAAAAGGAAAGAAAGTAAGGGGTCCTGCCAAGCCCAATCTCCAGTTCATTCAGAGAAACAGAGCACCGATCCCACATGATAACAAATAAGGAAAACTCTATCACCCAGCCATGAGATAGATATACCATGTCTTCACTTGTCTGCTGGCTCTTTGAATGAGGATGGAGAGGTATATTTATTTGGTAGGGGGGGGAATGCAAGTCTGTGTTGGAGGCTCTGGCCATAGCAGAGGTCAAAGGTACAACACTCCTCTTGTGGGCTTTTGGTGCCTGCTCTGGGATACTCTGGTTCTTCTCTTTCTTTGTGTAGTATGAGGCCCAGCTGGGGGCTCTGGGGTCCCCAGGACTCCAGGGTTGCATAAAATCCTCTGACAATTCACAATTATCCTATCCTTCAGCAAGTATCATGTCCTATTTATTGAGTGCTAAATATTTGGGATGTTTTATTTTATTTTTTAAAAAAGGTTTTATTTATTTATTTGACACACACAGAGAGAGAGAGAGTACAAGCAGAGGGAACAGCAGGCAGAGGAAGAGGAAAAAGTAGGAGGAAAGAGCAGGAGGAACCCGATGCGGGACTCCATACTAGGATCCGGGGATCATGACCTGAGCTGAAGGCAGCCGCTTAATGGACTGAGCCACTGAGGTGTCCCATTTGGGATACTTTAAATGTGTAAGTAATGTATCTGACAATTATTATGCCAGGGTATGGGATAAGTTCTTTACATTTGCTCTCTTTTTTTTTTCTTTCTTTTTCCCCCTTTTTTCGAGAGAGAGCGAGCGAGCGAGCTAGCTCAAGCAGGGGGAGAGGCAGGCAGAGGGAGAAGCAGGCTCCCAGCTGAGCAAGAAGCCCAATGCAGGACTCAGTCCCAGGACCCTGGGATCATGACCTGAGCCGAAGGCAGACGCTTAACTGACTGAGCTACCTAAGCTTCCCTTGTTGTCTTTTAAAAATTGTTATTAAATTTTTTTTAAAGGATTATATTTATTTATTTGAGAGAGAGCACGCGAGCGCCAGCAGGGGGCGGGGGCAGAAGGAGTGGGACCAGCCGACTCCCTGGTGAGCGTGGGGCTGATGTGGGGCTTGACGTGGGCTTCCATCCCAGCACCCTGAGATCATGACCTGAGCTGAAATAAAGAGTCAGGCACTTCACCAACTGAGCCATCCAGATGCCTTTGTATTTGTTGTCTTATTTCTCATGCTAGGGGGCAGAATCTATTTGACAGATGAGAAAACCAAGGCTTAGAGAGGCTAAGTGATGTCTTCAAGGTCATCGAGCTAATAAAAGGCAGGGCTGAGAATCACTCAGCTTGGTAAGTTGATTCCAATGGCTCATAGAGGTGTCCTGAGACAGCTAAGCCTTGGGAGCCTGGAGGCAGGGTGCCTCATTCAGCCTGGGCAGTGAGAAAAAGATGCCTGGGAGAGGTGAGGACTGAGCTAAGTCAATGCGCTGAGCAGGGAGAGGGTGCCTAGGGGTTGTTGGTAGTAGGAGCAGTCTGCCGAAAGGCCCCTGGGGGAGAAAGAAAATGGCTTTGTTTGCAGGAGACTTAAGGTGGCTGCTGCTCTAGATGTTAGTGGCAGGACGGAAACAGAGCCCAGGTTGAGGATCTCCAATTCAGACCAGGTCCTGAAGATGGTGTGGGGGAGGGAGACGGAACTTGGAGGGTGAGGCAAGTTCACTGAACTACCTCTGCCTTTTTTTTTTTTTTTTTTAAATATTTTATTTATTTATTTTGACACAGAGATAGAAAGATCACAAGTAGGCAGAAAGGCAGGCAAGAGAGGCAGGGGGTGGGGGGAGCAGGCCCTCTGCTGCGCAGAGAGCCCGATGCGGGGCCTTGATCCCAGGATCCTGAGATCATGACCTGAACTGAAGGCAGAGGCTTAACCCACTGTGCCACCCAGGTACCCCCAGTTCTGCTTTTTGATGGTACCTCTGGCCACGATTGGGGAGGTCGCTGTGTTGAAGGAAATGTGGCAAATCAGATTTGGAGTCAGATGCCTTGGTGCTGTATACCAGCCCTTCCACTTAAAAGTTATACAGATTGAGGGGCGCCTGAGTGGCTCAGTTGGTTAAGCATCTGACTACCCATCTCAGCTCGGGTCTTGATCCCAGGGTCGCGAGTTCAAGTGCTGCGTTGGATCGTGGTGCCTATTAAAATTTTTTTTACACAGGTTGCTTCCTTACATCTTTGAGCCTTTGTTTCTTCATTTGTAGATAAGATAAAATAACACGTTGTATAGTTGTTGAGGGGCGTAAGAGTTAATCTAAGTGAAACGTTTAGCAGAGTTGTATCCCGGCACATAGTAGGTGTTTAATGAATACTAGGGGCTCTGTGAGAGGGGTGTTGAGCAGGGTCATGCTTTTGGATGAAAGAGCATTCTATCTCTTTGACTTTGCTCTCTGTAAGCCTCCCCTCATTTTGCCTGGGGGCAGAATCTTATCAGGGACTTTTACATTATTTTGCCCAAGGTCTTTCCGTTTTAAGAGAGATAATGTTCACAAAGTGCTTAGCAAAGATCAGGCACACAGTAATCACCTGATGCTTGTAGCTATTATTAAGTTAGAAAATGAAACTGGCTTAGAGGGGCGCCTGGGTGGCTCAGTGGTTTGGGCTGCTGCCTTCAGCTCGGGTCATGGTCTCAGGGTCCTGGGATCGAGCCCCACATTGGGCTCCCTGCTCCGCAGGAAGCCTGCTTCCCTCTCTCTCTCTGCCTGCCTCTCTGCCTACTTATGATCTCTGTCTGTCAAAAAAAAAAAAAAAAAAAAAACTGGCTTAGAAAAGAATAGCAATTAAGCAATTATCAGTCTGTTATCACTCCAGTGTAAATGAGAAGCCAAATTCTTTCCTGGGAACGGGTTTTGACTGGGATAAGGAAGTCTGAGATCTCAGAACACCAGGAAGGAGAATCTGGGGGAACTGAACCATTTGGGGATTTCTCCTGGAGCCAGTCGTGCCTGGAGAAGAGCAGAAGATCCAACCCTGTCGTCAGTTATAACAAACCCAAATAGTTTAGGGCTCCAGAGTATGAAGTAACTCCTGTCTTCCAGTCTGGAGATGGGGAATGAGACGTCTGGCTCTCAGGGACTGTCAAGAATTAAGCAGCCGCTATGCATAGAGCTTTATGTGAATTAAAAGAAAGAAAGAAAGAAAGAAAGAAAGAAAGAAAGAAAGAAAGAAAGAAAGAAAAAAGGCAGGCAGTGTGAATCAATATAGCAGGAGTCATAACCAAATTCGAGTTTTGACTCTTGTCAACTACATTCTCTATGTGACTTTGGGAAAGTCTCCTGTCTGCTTTGAGCCTCAATTTTTCTCAGCGCTTCTGTTGTGTGATGGTATTGCGCCTTCCCGAGCCTCAGTTTCATCTGTTAAATGGGTACTACCTATTTCGCAGGACTGTGTGAGATCATGCGTATTAAGTGCTCTGTGCCCAGTAACCGGTCCTACCGGGATCGCTCCGTTGGATCCCTGCGATTCCTTTCCAATCAATCACCTGCGCCAGCACAGGGCCCCTGCGTGGGGTGGGATGTTCGGGGAAGGGCTGGGTGGTCTCGCTCAGCCCAGTGGGGAGCAAAGGGCAAATGTTACCCCGGCATATAGGACCCTGGGGAGCTGCTGGGCAAGGGGGGCTCCACTCATGGGGCGGGCCTTGGACAAATCCGTCCACAGGACCCCTGAGTCTAGGCGGCTGGCACAGGAGAAGGGTCGCATCAGATCCCCAGGCAACTTGGGAGTCGCAAAGTTCCTCCAGATGGAGGTGGGATTCGGCTCCAGGCTTGGCCCTTCCCCCTCCCGGCTGGGTGACCTTGGGCCAGTCACTTTTCCTCTGCGGGCTTCAGGGTGCTCTGGGAGTGAGGCTCCTCATTCCACTCACCTCTCCGGGTGTAGGAGGGCGAAGTGTCGACACAATGGACGAGAACTGCCTTAGGGGCCGGCGAGTGCTATTTATTATGCTAATAGATGCACGCAGCGGGTTTCTTTCCAGCGGTTTCACTCTGGTTAAGCGGTTCCTTCCACTGTAACCGAGGTTTCTCGCCTCACCGCCTCCCGCCCCTGCGGGCAGGGCTCTGCGGACCGCAAGCTCCAGGGCCGTTGCCATTGTTCTTGGAGGCTGGGCGGCAGGGGAGGGCTCTGGCGGACCAGACGTCGCCTTTGGTCTCTGCCTCCACCCAGCACCCCCGCCGCAGCGAGCTTGGGAAGCCCCCCTCGCCGATCTTTCCCGAGGAGGCGAGTCAGCCCCAGAGCTCTCCCGAACGGCGGCCGAAGACGCCCCCGAGCGTCTCCGAAGAATCCCGACCGCTCGCAGTCTCCGGAAAGAGCCGAAGGCGCTTCCCACTCTCGGCCTTCCGAGCCGCTCCGAAAAGCCCCGAAGTTTTCCGAGCGGCCGTCCTGCCGGACTGCTGGAGGCGGCCGCAGCGCCATGTTGGATGCTCTGCTCGTTGAGTGAAGAAAATCCGCCGGCATCGCCTGAGCCCCGCTACCGAGAAGGGCGCCGCTTCCCCCGGGGAGGGGGATAAAGACCCCCCGCCGCCGGCCCATGAGGATATTGCCGTGAAAGGTCCGGTCTCTCCGCCTCCTGCCCCCGCCGGGTCCGGCCCCCCCCCTGGGGTCGCGTTGTCACGGAGACCGGCAGCCGGTGGTGCTGGCCCGCGGGGCGGCTGCTGCTGCCGGCGGCGGCGGCGGCGGCGGCGGCGGCGGCGGCGGGCGTGTGTGACCGGCCCCGGCCCCCTCCTCCTCCTCCTCCCAGCCTCCCCCCGGCCCCCCGCTCCCGCCGCCTCCCCGGGTCTGCCCCTATCCCGCCCCCCCGCTGCCCCCGGCCCCTGCACCCCGGCGCGCCCGGTCCCGCTCTGGGGGGGTTGGTGGCTTCGCTTTGCCATGAGTTTACCGCAGAAACCGGCTCTGAAATCAGGCTCAGCGGCTGCAGCAGGAACCGGACCCGGCACCGGAGCGGCGGCGGCGGCGGCAGCAGCGGTACCGCCTCCTCACCCGGCGGCAGCAGCAGCAGCGGCAGCGGCGGCGGCGGCGGCGGCGGCGGCAGCGGCCCCTCCTCACCCGAACATCAGGGCCCTCCAGACCCAGGCGCCCCAACAGTATCCTTTTCACCTTCCTGTCGGCCCTTAGGCACCTCGCCGCAGCCCGGGGGAGGGGGGCCGTGGCTCCCCGGGGAGCCTCCTGCCGGCCGCCACAGCCCAGCCGGGGAAGGGGCTGCTGTTCGAGCCCCCGCGGCCGGCTTGGCCGGAGCTTTCAGGGTGCTCAGGCGGCAGCAGCCCTGCGGGGGACCCCGGGACCCTCTGCAGTTACTGTGAAAACTAGCTCCGCTCGGCCCGGCCTCTGCAGCCCTTCCCTTTTAGAGCTGGGGGACCCTTCCCCCTCTCCTCGCCTCCCCCCGCCTCCCCCCGCCCCCCCTTTATTAGGCCGAATTTGCTGGTGCCTGGGACCAGCCCTGCAGGGAAGGCTTTTCTCTGATTGTTGTGAGGACTACACCCTCCTCCTCCTCCTCCTCTTCTTCCTCTCCCTTCTCCCCCTGCAGTGGGGCCTGGTGGGCTTCCCTAATTGTTATTATTAGTACATAATAAACTTTATTGGTAAATTTCCTGTTTGAAACTAAGCTCAGTTCGTTTCTGAGGTAAGTCGGATTTTAACTCTACGGTGAAAATGTGCAGAAAGCACCCCCTCTGGCTGATGTTTAGCGATGGGGGGAGTTGTGATGTGGTTTGTGGTGGAACGCGGTCTGTGGAGGAAATGTTACACCGAACGCTTCCCTGTCTTTGACCTTTTTAAAGGAAGAGGAAGTTAACTGACATTACCCATCACCCCCGAAAGTCTCACTTCTTGGAAGGCTTGTGTTATGATGGATATTTTTAAAGGCTTTAATTTCCTCATCTTAGGCCCGATGACTAGAGGGGATCAGGGTTTCTGGAGGAGAGCCTGGTTTTGAATGTATCTAATTTCATGTTATTTGCTCGATTGTATAGCTTTGTTTGAAAAGACTTGATGACGAGGTATTTTAGTCAGAAACTAGCCGGTGAAGGTAAAACGTTGAATTCATTAATTCCACGGAGATTTAGAAAGGTATTACGGACCTGAGAATAAGATTTCATCATGCATCTCCCCCCCCCCCCGTTGTATTTGTGTAAATCAATAAATAACCATTGGATGTTAGATGTGTTGTGTTTTTGTATTTGTGTCATTTTGTGTTTGACTTCCAGGGAGAGTAGGGTGTGTGAGTAAATAACTGCCATGAAGTCCACAGACGATTTCACAGTCTGTAGTTTGATTCCTGTCTGTATCGATTACTTTTGAGAAGGGAAAGGTATCTCCCTTCTAGAGTCATTTCAGGTCATCCTTTTGGTTTCTCTCAAGTGTCCTTTTCTCTGTTCTTTAAATATTGTTATTCAATCCAGGCGGTGTGGCGCAGAGTAAAGATAAATTCCATTCCAGTGTGATGTGTGTACTGATTTCATAATGTTTTTATCCTGCATGATTCTGTTCAATTAAGAATTTTTCGCACATGAGAATGCTTAGTGATACCTTAGTGTTGCTCATGGAAAATCTGGTTAGTTTTGATCAGTATCCGTAGTTGTTTTACGTTGGGGGGAAGAAGGGTTGGCCGATTAGCCTACTTCAAGGTGGAGTTCAGTGCTGGATCTCTTAAACATATCTTCGTTGAATGCTTTGTGAGTTTAAATTCCTTTCTAATTTGTCTTTTTTTTTTTTTTTGGTCTTGATTGCCCATACTTGGTTAGGGCTATAAATGTATGTACTGTGCCACCTAGTAAATTTTTCATTACTTGTATTTTGGAGCTATTTTCACAGTTAAGCATTGAAAGGAAGCCCATAGTGTGTGTTCTTGACGTAAAAAGTGGTAAGTGAGGACCAGTGCTTGGTGAATTTGGTGGCTTTATTTGTATACAAAGAGCTGTGACTGAAGTGTTTCAAGTGTGCTTTTTCTCAATGCATTTCACAAAAGAAGGACTTAGAAAAGCTCTGAGTTGGTTGCGACACAAGTAGTTACTGGTACTACAACAGTTGTTAAAGGGCATAAATTTAAGGTGTAATTTCCAGTGGAGATGATTCTTAGGTATACCTGTTTTAGAAATATGGGAGAGTTGGTTTTTATGTGGCTTTAAATTTTTATTTTGTCTCATGTCATAGAAGAAATTAAAAGTCTTGATGTATTTCACAATTCAGTGCTTTACTCACTGAAAGGTTTTGATTAGTAAAATCTAAAAGTTTGTATAGTAAATGAGGTACAGGTTACAGATTTCATTAGAACATACTAATAATGAAATATTATCAGTGGTAATGGGGAATTGGTTAAAATGGATTGAAAAGGCAATTCTGCTTTTCTATCTTGAGGGAGTATGGGAATTTGCATTTGTTTGATCAAAGTGGTCATCATGTGGTAAGTTGATAGACAGGAAGCTTTGAGACTGGACTGCAAGGCTGGAGTTGCTTTTTCTATGGCTTGGTTAAATCTCCAGTTCCTCAAAATATATCAGTGCAGTTGTGTTTGAACTGCATTAATAAGTTCATATAGTATTTTAAATTTATGAAAATACTGAAAGGAGATTCACTTGATAGAGTCCTTCATTTGTACTCAGTTTTCAAGTGACAAATCAGAAATGAAGGGAAATGTTGGCAATAATGAATTGGAATATCAACTGGCACCGCCTCTAGGCATCATTATTCCACGGCAGGCCCATAAAGCCATTTAGACAGAGGACTTTGACCGTAGAGAGGCAGGGATTGAGGCCTGGCAAGGAATGATGGAGGGTGGCAGGGATGGTGGGGGATGAAAGAGGATAAACCCTGCTGTGAAAAGTGCTACTGGTGAGGGAGGAATATGCTTAGAATTTTTATAACATAATCCACTGTGACTACTTTATGCAATTGGCACTTGAAGGTACTTGCCTTGAGGTACGCCCTCCCCAGCTTCCCAGTATGAACTTCTCAGAAGCTCTGCTGAGCATCTTAAAAGTGATTCTTAACCTTTTCTGCGTAACAAACAACTTTGACATTTTGATGAAAGCTTATAGACCCTCTCTACAGAAAAATGTTGCTTACATTTTCAGGGGGTTCTTGGGCTCCTGTTAAAAGCCTAGCCCTTTGGATGGAAATTGCTTACCTTTCAGATAATTAAAGATAAAATGAGTTTGAATTTCGGTGCCCAAAAAGTTCTGACTTAGAACAATTTTGCAGTCTGTTACGAATACACAGTGTTCTATTTATGTGGAAAGACTTCACGGTGTAATTTCTCTCAGAGCTGCTGACACTTCTGGGGAGTCTAGTTACTGTTTTGGGGCAGCCAGTTTGGTTAAGAAAATCAGGGCAGTGGGTTCTTTGAAGAAACTAAATTTGGTAAAGGCCTGTGGCAACCAGAAAATTTTTTTTTTTGGTGTCCTGTGTCCTCAGCTGTTTTGTTTTGGGTGTGACATATATTAAAAACAAATATGCCCATTGAGGGTGTTTTTGTATTTAATATTATTTAAAAAAAAAATTAAAAAATTTTTTGTTTTCTCTGTTGATTTTCAGTTTTATAGGTTGAAGCCAGAAACGTTTGTTTTCCTCTTCTTTGCCTCTTGACCAAATCTAAATCTGCATAATATTAACAATAGTATTCATTTATTGAGTGCCTAGTGTTCTGGGTACTATACATGCATGATTTTATTTAATTTTCACAACCCTAATGAGGGTAGGTACTGTCTCTGGTTTTACAGATGAGGAAACTTGAAGAGCAGAGAAGTTCAAGTAATGTTCCCGAGGTTGTCCATCTAGTAAGTAGGGGTCTGCAGTTCTATAGTGGTATGACTGGCTCCAGAGCTCATGAATGTCCTTTCTACTGCTTGGTTGCTTCTTAACCAGATCTGCATAGAGAGAGGGAGGTAGCTAGGGGAAGATCTGTATGCAGTAAAGAGGCTCTCAGCCTCTACTGTATCTTGTTTTAATTCATAGTCACATACCATAAGACATGTAGGTTATCTTTACCTCATTGAGCCTTAAATTGTACGAATAGGCCTGTACTTTTGATTGAGTGCTTGTTTCTGCTTGTTCAGAAGTTAGCAAGGCCTCCAGCAAAATACTGTATGTGGTACTAGGAGCTAGACCTCTATAGCTCATGAAGCAGCAGCAGTCTTGCTACTCCTAAGCCCCACCATCAACAGCGATGGTGTATACTCTAAAGGGTGGATCCTCTTCTAGGAAGTAGAGGGGGAGACCATTGCAAGATGAAGATAGGGAAGGAAGAATGTTACTTAGATGCTTGAGTCACATTGGCTCTTGCCTCTGCTGCTGCTACTCCCTGTCACAGGCTTACAGGTCTTAAAGTGAGATTTTTTTTTTGTCAAACTGTAAGACTAAACCACTGAAGGACTGATATGTTGTTGTTCCACATTGGGGTTTCTGATAAGATTTTTACGAAAAGGTCTGCTGTAAAAAAATATTTGAAAACCGTGTTTTTGCGCACGCGCGTGAGCGTGAATTGGGGGAGGGGCAGAGGGCGAGGGAGGACCTTGGGATCCTGACCTAAGCTGAAGGCAGACGCTTAGCTGACTGAGCTTACCCAGGTGCCCCTTAAAACTGTGTTTTAAGTCATAATGAGATTGCCATGTTTTAGTTATTTATATTGGAGCTTCAGTGTAAGTGGCAAGTTTTAAAATTGATTTGTTTGTTTATTGAGCACATATTGTATGCCAAACTCAGAGCTTGGTGTAGGGTTGAAAAGCTTTTGCCCTTTGAGAGCCTGAGTGGCTCAGTTGGTTAAGTATCTATCTGCCTTTGGCTCAGGTCATGATCCTGGGGTCCTGAGATAGAGCCCCACATTGGGCTTCCTGCTCTGACGGGAGCCTGCTTCTCCCTCTGCCTGCTACTCCCCTTATTTGTGCTCGCTCTTTTTTTTTTTTAAAGATTTTTATTTATTTATTTGACAGACATAGATCACAAGTAGGCAGAGAGGCAGGCAGAGAGAGAGGAAAGCAGGTTCCCTGCTGAGCAGAGAGCCCGATATGGGGCTTGATCCCAGGACCCTTTGATCATGACCTGAGCTGAAGGCAGAGGCTTTAACCCACTGAGCCACCCAGGCGCCCCATTTGTGCTCTTTCAAGTAAATAAAATCTCAAGAAAAGCTTTTACCCTCAGAGAATTTGGTCCTGATAGGTAAGTGATAGAATACCATGAAACAAGTGTGATGATAACTCTGTTGTAAGAGCTTAGCCTGGAGGAGGGAGGAATTAGGGCTTCCTAGAAAAAATTGACATCTGAACTACATTAGAAGGATGAGTAAGAATTACCCGAGGTTTAGAGCTTTCTCCTGCCGCTGACTTTTCCCAATTCCATTGCTGTTGCTGCTGCATAGAATTTAAGTAAATGGATTTCAGTCATGATTCAGGTCTTTAGCAGGAGCAGAGAAGCTAGAGGAGGTAGCTTACACCGTGGCTATCAAAACACAATTGCCTTAGATTCAAAGTATCTTCTGCACCATAATCCCGGGAATTAGAGTATGAGAAGATACATTTCAGATCTGGTTTCCTGGTCTCCTTCCTACTCATCTCATAATAACTCCGTGCTTTTCTGATAACTAGATTTTTGGCTTGGAAACTAGCTTTGAAATATAAGTAAATTTAGCTTGATGTATTGAGAACTGTACCTGATTTGCGGTAAAAAAAAAAAAAAAATCTGGATTTGAGTTTGGCTTTTCCATTTTTTAGAGGTGTTATCTCGGACTAATCATATAAATGCTCTGGTCATCAGTTTCTGTTCCTCTAAAATGAAGGAGTTAGACTAGTTTATAAAATGACTCTTGAATTACAGTTGTTTATGATTCTGAAGATTATGGTTTGAGGTTTGTTTTGTTCTTGCAAGTAGGTGGGAAGGATTTATGGAGACCTATTAATGGATTCTTTGTCTGATGGTCAGTGACATTGATATTAGAAGCATGCTAACATTAGAAGCATGATATAAGAAGCCTCTGTTTTTTGGCTTATTAATGTTAGATTTAGTCAAACAGACCGATTGCTTCTTGGCCTTTTGGCTAAGATCAAGTGGGTCAAACAGACTGAAATGCCTCTGTGACTTGGGTGGTGAAGAGTGGGATGGGTTGAGACCATAAAATATGGTTGCCATGACCAGCCAGATGCTGGCTTGCTTTGGTTGAAAATACAGTTAATTCATTATGAAGTATGAGGGAAAGTAAGTTCTGGAATAAACTCTTGTGATGAGATACAATCTATTTTTACTTTAGGAATAATAATTTGAGCTAATATAATAGGAAACTGTTCCCTGATTCTTAGCCAGGTGCCTGACTTGAAGCAGAATATAAAAAACTGCAGCTGAGATTTACATCGATGAAATACTGCAAGATCCCAAGCTCCTTCTGAATTCTCAAATGGCTCCTAGTTCTTTGGCTTGCTGCCATCCAGAAGGAGTTTTTCACTGTCTTGTAGCCTCAGCTGAAATTTGAGACTGTTTTAACTATTTTAAGTACATTTGAAATTTGTCAGTTTAGTTTTTATGACCTTCATTAACTAGTAGTAGTTTTATACTTTTTCAAGCCCACGTGCGTTCCCGGTTATGAGATACTAAATTCTGTCAATAGAAGGTAAGGTCCGTAAAGGCATAGAATTTTTGTCAATTTTGTTTGCTGTTGAATTGACAGCCGCTTGAGCAGTACTTGGCAGATAGGAAGTCTGTAAATATTTGTTGAAATGTTGATTAAGTTAGAGTCTGGAAATCAGCTTTAAGATAAATTTTAGGGCTAATATAGATGGCATCACAACTCACATTTAGCATTCAAGGGTGCTCTAAAATTGTTTTGCACTGTTATGCAATTGAATTGATAATAGTTTCATAATTTTGTTTGAGATGAAATAGCATTGACCCAGTTTACAAAGTCATATAATGTGGCTGAGTTGCCTTTGAAGTATAGACACTGATGATGAGGGTTGGTATAAGGCCAAAGAGGAAAAACATTTATAGTCAAATGTTACTATGAAAAATTTTGTTTTGTGATTGTAAGAACTAACGTAATCAAATCAGGAAATTAAAAAACACGGAAAAGTAACAAGTCACCCATAATCTTAGTACTGTTAACATTTTAGTATATTTCTTTCTTGCACTTTTTTCTATGGGCTTTAATGGGCTTAAATTCTGTCCTTTTGTTATAACATAAGGTTAAATTACATATATGGAATTTTTTTTCTTTTTAAATACTTGACAGTTTTATTGCTAAAAAATGACCTTTGGAGGGACAGCAGTATTTGTCTCAATCTCCCCCATCCTGGCAGGGTCCCAGGAGTGTTTCTGTTACTGTAGAGGGAACAGGAACCCGGGCCAGGGTGGGACTACATATACAGTTCTGTGTCTTGCTTACTTTGTTACTTAACTATCTGCCAGCAGAAACGAGGCCCTAGAAAATAGCATATAAGAAACAGAACTTGAACTGAAAGATGAATTTAAAAAACATTAAAACAAGTGCTTGGGGCGCCTGGGTGGCTCAGTGGGTAAAGCTACTGCCTTCGGCTCAGGTCATGATCTCAGGGTCCTGGGATCGAGTCCCGCATCGGGCTCTCTGCTCAGCAGGGAGCCTGCTTCCCTCTCTCTCTCTCTGCCTGCCTCTCCATCTACTTGTGATTTCTCTCTGTCAAATAAATAAATAAAATCTTAAAAAAAAAAAAAAAACAAGTGCTTAAGACTACAGTCAGGGTTTAGATGGGCAGAGGGGAGTGGATTGTGATGAGTGAGTAATTAATAGGAGCCAAGGTTTGGGCATGAAATAAGTATGCTGTATGCTGGGTTGTGAGGCTCCTCATCAGTGTGCTTGGAGAGGAGGATTATTGTCGTAGAATATTTGAAATAATGGATTCAGATTGTAGAGGGCTTTGAATCAATATAAGAGAAGGTTAGACTTCATTTGTGTGAAACTATTACTTTTTTTTAAAAATGGTTTTATTGAGCTATATAGTTCAGCCACCGATTTGAAGTGTACCCTTCAGTGGTTTTGAGTATATTCACAACTGTGCAGTCATAACTAAAATCAGTTTTCGAACTTTTTTTTGAATTTATGTATTTATTTGATAGAGAAGAGAGAGATCACAAGTAGGAAGAGAGGCAGGCAGGGAGAGAGGGGATTGCAGGCTCCCCGCTGAGGAGAGAGCCCAATGTGGGGCTGGATCCCAGGACCCTCACATTATGACCTGAGCAGAAGGCAGAGTCTTAACCCACAGAGCTACTCAGGTGCCCCTAGAACTTTTTCTTAAAAAGATTTTTATTTGAGAGAGAGAGAGAGAGAGAGAGAGAAGGTATGGGGAGGGAGAAAGGGAGAAGGAGAAGCAGAAGCATACCCCTGCTGAGCAGGGAGCAGGATCATGATGTGAGCCACTCAGGTGCCCCAATTTTAGAACTTTTTTTAAAAAAGATTTTATTTATCTATTTGACAGAGATTACAAGTAGGCAGAGAGGTAGGCAGACAGAGAGGAGGAAGCAGGCTCCCTGTGGAGCAGAGAGCCCTATGCGGGGCTTGATCCCAGGACCCTGGGATCATGACCCTAGCCAAAGGCAGATGCTTAACTGACTGAGCCACCTAGGCGCCTCATCAGCCTTTTGACTATTACAAATAATTATGCTGTGACTGTCTGTGTGGATGTAGGTTTTCATTTCTCTTTGGTATATACTTTGGAGTGTAGCTTCTGGGTTTTATAAGGTAACTCTGTATTTGTTTTGTTTTTAAGATTTATGTATTAGAGAGGCCACATGCGTGAGAGCAGGATGGGGGGGCAGAAGGAGAAAGAGAATCTCAAGCAGAATCCCTGCTGAGTGGGGAACCTGTCTTGGGCAGATCGCATGACCCTGAGATCATGATGGACCCTAAGATCATGACCAGAGCCAAAATCAAATCATCCTGTTGCTCCAAGGTAACTCCATGTTTAATGTTTTGAGAAACTGCCAAACTTTCTCCCAAGTGACTGCACCATTTTACATTCCTATAGCAAAGTATGAGGGTTCCAACATTTGTTATCTGTCATTTTTATCATAGGACATCCCGGTGGCTGTGAAGTGGTATCTCATTACGGTTTTAATTTGCTTTTCCTTGGTGGCTTATTGAGTGTTTTTTCATGCGTTTATTGGCCATTTGTCTTTGGAGAAATGTCTGTTCGAGTCCTTTACCCAGTTTTTAATGAGGTTCTCTTTTTGTTATGAGTTGTAAGTTCTGGATTCATGTCCCTTATCAGATACACTATTTACACACAAACACACAGACATACACACACACACAATATTTTTTATTTTTTAAAGATTTTATTTATTTATTTGACAGATGGAGATCCCAAATAGGCAGAAAGGCAGGCAGAGTGAGAGAGAGAGTCAGGCTTCCCGCTGAGCAGAGAGCCTGATGTGGGGCTCGATTCCAGGACCCTGGGATCATGACGCAAGCTGAAGGCAGAGGCTTTAACCCACTGAGCCACCCAGGCACTCCATGCACACATACTTTAAAGATTTATTTATTTAGGGGCATCTGGGTTGCTCCGTTAGTTAAGTGGCTGCTTTCAGCTCAGATCATGATCTTAGGGTCTTGAGATCAAGCCCCACAGCAGGCTTCCTGCTCAGCGGGGAGTCTGCTTCTCCCTCTCCCTCTGCTGCTCCCCCTGCTTGTGCTCTCTCATGTGCACTCTCTCAGATAAATAAGTAAAATCTTAAAAAATAAAAAGATCTATTTATTTATTTGAGAGAGAGAGAGAGGGTGTGCCAGTGCACCTTGTGTGGGGAGGGGCAGAGGGAGAGGGAAATAGAGCATCTCAAGCAGACTCCCTTCGAGCCTGGAGCCATGCCCTACAGGGGCTCAACCTCATGACCCCATGTTCATGACCCAAGCCCAAATCAAGAGTTGGAAGCTCAATTGATTGAGTCACCCAGGTGCCCCTATGAATATTTTCTCCCATTCAGTGAGTTGTCTTCTTTCTCTCTCTCTTTCTTTTTAAAGATTTACTTTTTAATTTTTATTTGTTTTTTTAAAGATTTATTTATTTGTCAGAGAGAGAGAGAGAGCAATTAAGCACAAGCAGGGGGAACGGCAGGCAGAGGGAGAAGCAGGCTTCCTGCTGAGCAAGGAGCCTGATGCAGGACTCCATCCCAGGACCCTGGGATCATGACCTGAGCCAAAGGCAGACACTTAACTGACTGAGCCATCCAGGTATTTCTAAAGATTTTAGTTTAAGGACTCTCTACACTCAATTTGGAACTTGAACTCACAACCCCAAGACCAAGAGTTGTATGCTCTACTGACTAAGCCAGCCAGGCTCCCCTCACTTTCTCTATAGTGTCCTTTGAAACGTAAAAAATGTTTGATTTTGGTGAAATCAAATTTATGTTTTTCTTCTGTCACTTTTGCTTCCTTAGTGTGTCTAAGAAGGCTTTCCTTAACCTCGGGTCATGGAAATTTACTCCTTTCTTCTTTTATAATTCTAGCTCTTAAATTTAGGTCTTTGATTCATTTTGAATTAATTTTTGTGTATGCTATGTAGTAGGGGTTCAAGTTTATTGTTTTGCATGTGAGCGCTCAGTTGTCTCGGCACTATTTGTTGAAAGAGAAGTATTGTTTGAATTGTCTGAGCACTTTGTCAAAAATCAGTTGTATTTCATTTGTTTTTGTTTTTTTATTTATTGGGAAACTAACATGCTGAAAATTTGAAGATTTGTTGAGGTGTGTAGGTTGAAAGAAGGAATAGGAAAGATTAAGAGAAGAGGAATGATATCACAGAACTACATTTAAGGTTTTATTATCCATTAAGTGTTTGAGATTTAGTGAGGTGTGTTATTTATATAATAAAGCCTAGCGAATAAATGAACTTTGATCATTTTCACCTTTTGTATAATGCCTAAAAGATAGGAGAGCTACTCAAAAGAGATTTTGCCTATCTCTATTAAGATAAATTCCTGTTGGGCAGGATAGCTTTGTGAAAAATAACATAAGGGCATTTGACTATTTCGCTGTTCTGTGAAGAATTGAAATTTTAAGTTACAAATTCTTGGGTTATTGTATTTCACATAGAATATTAGTTCTGCCTGAAGCATTTATATAATTTTCAAGCTAAATTTGATTTTTTATTTATTAGGTTATACCTTCAGGCTATTCTAATGTGTACATTCTTATAAAGAATTAAAATTGGGAAATACTGCTTACCTCTGTCTAAAAGGATGCTTTCTGCTATTCAGAAAAAGACTACAGTAATGAAGAGGCTTTTTATAACCTTTTGGGTCTAATAGAAACAGTGTTTTAGATGAAAATTTTCTACACACACAGTCTCTTCAGTGACTTGAAATATTACAGTGTGGGAATGGGGTTGCTGGTGTTTTAAGATTATATCTACTTTTTAAGTTTTATAAATAAGTATGCATGTCTTTAGC
Organism: Mustela nivalis; assembly: GCF_964662115.1. Classification (NCBI taxonomy): domain Eukaryota; kingdom Metazoa; phylum Chordata; class Mammalia; order Carnivora; family Mustelidae; genus Mustela; species Mustela nivalis. The sequence goes on along the minus strand of NC_139029.1, from coordinate 14,374,371 downwards.
TTAGCTCATTAAATATATGAAGGAAGTGGGTCTTAACCTATGTAAAATTTTAATGCCCTCAAGTACCCGATTAATATTCTTGAGACTTTGAGGCTAATATATCATACTCATCTGATAATTTCAATATTATATTGTTGGTCTTTTTTACAAATATTAGAATTTGGAACCAGTCCAAATTCTGGAGGGTAACTGCTGTTTCAAAAGTAGACAGCAGAGTACTTGACCTTAGCTTATTATGTTTTGTGTTGTGACTGGGTGAGTGTACTTGAATGTGGTACATTTTAGGCAAGGCAGTAAAAGCTGAATGCTGCTCTGGAAAGTCAGTGATTTTATTCTTGACTTTCTTTTGAAAATCATAATTACTATATTTTTAAAGATTTTATTTATTTTAGAGAGAGAGAACAAGTGGGGAGAGGGACAGCAGAAGAGGGGGAAGCAGGTTCCCCACTGAGCAAGGAGCCTGATTCAGGGTTGATCCCAGGACCGTGGGGTCATGACCTGAGCTGAAGGCGGATGCCTAATGACTGAGCCACCCAGGTACCCCTGAAAATCATAATTAAAATACATAAGCATATTAGTATGTATTGACTTAATTTCCTCTTATATAATCTCCTTTGGGGATCTCTGGTCTAGCTTTCTGTCCCTTCTCCTAGGGGTGTTTGTTCCTGAGGTTGAGGGAGATGCTGATGACTTGCCAAAGCATCAGGTATTGTACCAACTCAAACTAATTTGAGGTGTTTAACAGCAGTGATCACTTTGACTTACCAGTAGGTGATGAGAGATCTCCTTTCTCCTGTAATGGTTCTGGTTTGGATGGTAAATTATACAGTCATCCTATCTATATAGTTTAGAAAATTAGGAGTCTTTATGCTACTTCTGTATATGTTACTAAAATACTTGGGAAGCAGCAAGACGTTTTATTTTATTTTTTTAAAGATTTTATTTATTTATTTGACAGAGATCACAAGTAGTTAGAGAGGCAGACAGAGAGAGAGAGGGGGAAGCAGACTCCCCAAGATCATGACCTGAGGGGAAGGCAGAGGCTTAACCCACTGAGCCACCCAGGTGCCCCCAGTGACACTATAAATTCCTTGGTAAAAATTTGTATTTGATCTTGTAGTTATAAAGGTCTTTGACATTAGCATATGAACTAAATAGCAAAGTATTGTCATCCTCTTAAAAAAAAAAAAAGAAACTTTATTTGAACTGATTCTAAACCTACAAAAAATTTGCCAAAATAGTAAGAGTTCTCTCCTATCCCTTGTCTCCTTCCCTTAATGTAAACATTTTCAGTTGTCATAGTACAGTTATCAAGCACAGGAAATTAACATTGATGCAATATTATCAACTATAGTGCAGAGCTAATGATTTTTACCAGTTTTTCCACTGTTCTTTTTCTGTTTCAGGTCCCACATTGCATCTGGTTATTATTTTTCCTTAGTCTCCTCTAGACTGTAATTGTTCTTTTCTCTATTTAATCATGTATTTCTCAAACACAGAGTCTAGGTACAGAAAGTAAGTCTGCTTTTTGTGAAATTGAAGGCTTTGGTCTGTTCATAAGGATACATGTGAAAATTAGCGTCAATGATAAGGACAGTTGTGAGAACCTTCCAACTGGCAACATAACCTTCAGAAACACATTGCTGGTCACCCTTCCTAATTTTTCTGAATATTTGGAGAGAAGAGTAATTTTTTTTTTTAAGATTTTATTTATTTATTTGACAGAGAGAGAGAGCACAAGTAGGCAGAGAGGCAGGCAGAGAGAGAGGAGGAAGCAGGCTCTACGCAGAGCAGAGAGGCCGATGCGGGGCTTGATCCCAGGACCCTGGCATCATGACCTGAGCCGAAGGCAGAGGCTTTAACCCACTGAGCCACCCAGGCGCCCCTAGAATCCTATTTTTGAAAGTAGCTTAGTTACTATTCAGTTGAAGGTTCAACTGAAGGGAACAGGATAACTAGAAATGGCAAGGTTAGGATGCTCAAGGGAGAAGGAGAAACATGATGGAATCTTGAGACAAGAGAAAAGTAGAAAAGGGAAGGGAAATTCTGGTTATTGTTTGGATTCCACAGATTAAGTTAATAGTGCCTGATGCTTAGTAGATAGGCAGTGATTTATTAAGTGGTGAAAGGAGCAGTTGTTTATTAAATAACTGCATATGCTAGTTCTGGATGGAGATAAAAAAGAATCCTGAAGTGTGAGTGCTCTAGTGAAACAGTTAAAGAATTTAAGGTGCTCTCTAAATAGAGGTAGGCGGTCAGAGGCCTGAGAGATCAGTGAGGACTGAGGAGTTAGGAAGTAGGATTTGGGTAGATGGAAGAGAGAAGACATTTACAGTTGAGAGGAAAAAAATGCTTTTATAGCAGCCAGGAAATACAGTAGATAATATATTTAGGGTAGTCAGAAGATGTGCTTGACTGAAAACCTAATGTGCAGTGCATTTGACAGTTTTGCAAACTTTTGGGTATCTGTTCTTCCATCTTGTAGCAAGCAAGTTTTTGAAAACCTGATACCTACTAACACATTTGGTAGTTAGAGGAAGATGAATTTCGTGCTGGATGGATTGAGATCGATAAGAAGCATGGAGACTAATATGCTAGACCCACTTAAGGTTTTCCAGGATTTTACTGATGCACATGTAGTCTAGAGGGAGATGAAAAGGAAGGGGTGATTATATCATGAAAGCTCTCAAAGAAAGTTAGAGATTTGAATATCCTGGTGAAATAATGAAAAGAGCTAAAACTGACTCCAAGACTTTGAGACTGGAAAATGATACTGTTGGTGATGACGTAAAGAAGATGTGGAATTTGATTTTATATATCATGTTTTGAGGTAGTGAGCAGATAAATTCAGTTGAGGACATGTTGGATCTGATGTGAATGGAAAATCTTATTTGGTTAAGAGATGGACATTTCTAAAACATGTTTAGAAATAAGGAGATGGAAGTCTGGTGAGCAGAGAAAGGGCTGGAAAAACAAATTTGTGGAAATAAAGCACAACAGAGAGAGTTAAGAGGAAAACAGGTTCTTACGGGTCCATGCAGCACCTGCTGATGTGATGAGGATGGTGAAACGAGAAAAGAGGAAGCAGCAGCTGCCAAGAGGAAAGAGAACCCCAAAAGCATAGTCTTTTACAGCTTTCCAGAGTAGGTTTCCATGGAGCTTTATGTAGATGAGGAAAGTGACATTGAATAAGTGACAGGTAGACTTTTGATTTAAACTCTGAACTCTGCCTTTGTAATTGTTCCTACATTTAAGGAAGATTGGAGACTGAAGAGAAGTTCTTCCCAGGGTTTTTTTGCAAGCCTAAAATTAGTCCTTGGTGGCTCTTGTTTGGGTATTTATATTTAAGTTTATACTTTTGCTTATTTTGCTTAAAGAAGCTTGATTTGCTTCTATAATATTCACATATGTATTTTTCTAATTATTTTTGTTAACACATAATGTATTATTTACCCCAGGGGTACAGGTCTGTGGATCATCAGCCTTACACACTTCACAGCACTCACCGTATCACATACCCTCCCCAGTGTCCATAATATTCACATATGTTATAATATAAAAACTTTAAATGGATTTAAATCACTACCTACCTTGGCTACTCATAGGCTGCTGTTGGGATTCTGGGCAGTGGTTATGAAATCATTACTTTATATCCACTTTTTTGTTTTTTTTTTTTTTAGTTAACTCTAGGTCAGTGTGGACCTCAAACTCATGACCCCAAGGTCAAGAGTTGTGTGCTCTATCTGCTTTTTTTTTCTTTTTTTTTTTTTGAGAGAGCTCTAGAACTTGTGGTAGGGGTGGGTGGGGGAGTGGGAGAAGCAGAGGGAGGAGGAGAGTTTTAAGCAGGCAAGTGTGGAGCCTGATGCGGGGCTCAATCTCATGACCCTGAGATCATGACCTGAGCCGAAATCAAGGGCCGGATGCTCAACCAACTGAGTCATCCAGGTATGCCTAAATTCACTTCTTTTTTTAAAAGATTTTATTGGGGCGCCTGGGTGGCTCAGTGGGTTGGGCCGCTGTCTTCAGCTCGGGTCATGATCTCAGGGTGCTGGGATCGAGTCCCGCATTGGGCTCTCTGCTCGGCGGGGAGCCTGCTTCCTCCTCTCTCTCTCTCTGCCTGCCTCTCTGCCTACTTGTGATCTCTCTGTCAAATAAGTAAATAAAATCTTTAAAAAAAAAAAAAGATTTTATTTATCCATTTTAGACAGACAGAGAGCACGAGTAGGGAAGAGGGGCAGAGAAGAGGGTGAGCAGGGAACCTGTTGTGGGGCTTGATTGCAGGACCCTGGGATCATGACCTGAGCCAGAGGCAGATGCTTAACTGACTGAGCTACCCAGGTATCCCCTAAATTAATCTTTTTAGGGGTACCTGGGTGGCTCAGTCGTTAGGTGTCTGCCTTGGCTCAGGTCATGATCCCTGGGATCGTCAAGGCCCTGGGATCGAGCCCAACATCGGGCTCCCTGCCCGGCAGGAAGCCCGTTTCTCCCTCTCCCACTCCCCCGTTTGTGTTCCCTCTCTCGCTGTGTCTCTCTCTGTCAAATAAATAAAAATCTTTAAAAAAAATAAATTCACATTTTTAATGAAAGATCTTTATATGTTGATCAGTAATTCAACACAATGTGCTAAACCCATTGTTAACACTCTTGATTGGCAAATTTTAAGCAGAAGAAAAGGAACTGATGTTTATTTAGCCAGTCTTTTCCTCATTATTCCTTATAATTTTTCAGGCTTTTTGAAATAAAATAGCTTGTGGATGATGAATTTATGGACCTAAGGAGACTGACTTACAAATTGGGAACCTCTTAGTCCAATATTTTTACCAACTGGGAACTGATGATTTGGCAAGCTGTTTCACATGGAGTGTAAAACAAAGCAGAGTTGGGATACTTTTTCCGTAGTTTTTTTTTTTTTTTAATATTTTATTTATTTATTTGACAGACAGAGATCACAAGTAGGCAGAGAGGCAGGCAGAGAGAGAGGAGGAAGCAGGCTCCCCGCTGAGCAGAGAGCCCGATGCGGGGCTCGATCCCAGGACCCTGGGATCATGACCCGAGCCGAAGGCAGAGGCTTTAACCCACTGAGCCACCCAGGCGCCCATTTTTTTTTTTTTTTTTTAAGATTTTATTTATTTATTTGACAAAGAGAGAGAGAGTGAGCATACAAGCAGGGGAGCAACAGAGGGAGAGCGAGAAGGAGGCTCTCCACTGAGTAGGGAGTCTTATGTGGGACTCGATCCCAGGACCTTGGGATCATGACCTGAACTGAAGGTAGTTGCTTAACCAACTGAGCTGCCCAGGCGTCCCTTTTCATAGGTTTTAAAGAAAAATTTGTTTTGTTGTTTATGTATTCTAGCTTAATCATTCAATAGATGTTTGGTGAGCACTGAGGAGTTAGAAATAATAGTTTTTGCCTTCAAGAAGCTTATTAGTACAGGAGACAGATATTTAAGAAGGTAAGTAAACAGGAATCAATAAACACACCACTGAGCTCTGAGGAGGGTCATCTGTCTTGGGGGTGGAAGAGGATTGGGAGGAATGAAGGGAGAGGCTTCCTGAGAAGGGGATACTTCTAAACTGTGTCTGAAAGTATGAATGAGCCATATGAAAGATAATGGTAGGAAGAAGAGTATTCCAGCCAGGAATCAGCACATACAGAGACTCAGTGAAAACTGACTTGTTCACCATTGGTAAGCTAACAGTTTGGAGTGAAGCAGTGGACAGGTGGAGGCCACAGAAAGGGCATTATAAGCCAGGCTAAGGAACTTGTCACCCAGATGACAGCGGGGAGCTATCAGCTGTAGACTAGGGGGATGATATGGTCATTTCAGAGTTGTATTTATTTATTTATTAATTATTATTATTTTTTAAATATTTTATTTATTTATTTGACAGAGAGAGATCACAAGTAGGCAGAGAGACAGGCAGAGAGAGAGGAGGAAGCAGGTTCCCCGCTGAGCAGAGAGCCCGACGCGGGACTCGATCCCAGGACCCGGAGATCATGACCCGAGCTGAAGGCAGAGGCTTAACCCACTGAGCCACCCAGGTGCCAGTGCAGTCATTTCAGAGTTTTAAAGGACCATTCTGGAGGGTTATTAGGAGGCAGGATTGAGTTAGGTATTTGTAGTAAATAATTCAAATCCAAGATTGACATGTGAGTTACAATTTTTGCTTGGAACTTTTGAAAGTATGTTGTATGTACTTTTCCTTTTTATTTATTTATTTTTTTAAAGATTTTATTTATTTGTCAGAGAGCAAACACAAGTATACTTTTCCTAAGGATGACTTTGAGTTTGTTTACTTTCTGATCTACATTTTTCCAGTTTTATGAAACACGCTTAGATATTTTTGTGCAAGAAAACTTGGAGCTGGGATGCCTAGATGGCTCAGTTTGTTGAGTGTCTGCCTTCGGCTCAGGTCATGATCCCAGGGTCCTGAAATTGAGTCCCTTATCAGGCTCCCTGTTCTGTGGGGAGCCTGGTTTTCCCTCTGCCTGCTGCTCCCCCTGCTTGTGCGCACATGCTCTCGTTCTCTCTCACAAATAAATAAATAAAATCTTGAAAAAATTTTTAAAGAAAACTTGGGGCCCCTGGGTGGCTCAGTCTGTTAAGCATCTGCCTTTGGCTTAGGTTTTAATCCCGGAGTCTCAGGATTGAGCCCCCTATCGGCTACCTGCTCAACAGGAAGTCTGCTTCTTCCTCTGCCCTTCACCTGCTCATCTTCTCTCTCTCTCTCTCAAATAAATCTTAAAAAATTTTTTTATAAAAAAAGGAAAAGTTGGAGTTATGTAAATTTCCATGATTGTTACCCAATATGCATTTAAAGATCACTTGAACTTTTATATATTTTAAGAAGTAGGTACAGTTTTGATTTAAGTTAGTGCATCGTTAGTAGCAGATTCATAGTAGATAGGTTATAAATTTATAAGTTTATAGTTTATAAGGGATGATCTTGATACTCAAATAATGGTGAATAGTACCTGCTTAGTACAAGGTAGGGCATCTTTTGTCATAATATCTTATGACACTGTGGTGACATATACATAGATGTTTATATAGATAAGTAGCTAGACACATATGTAGATAGATACATCTGTAATTCCTTATCAGTTTAGCTAGGAATTTGAAATACTAGGTTAATTTGACTGCTTTCAAAATGAAAAGGGAAATTAATTTAGGTGTAATGCCTAGATGAGGTGTTGTATATGAAACTAGAAAGCAGTTGGGAGGTGTTTTTCAGTTCAGTCCTTCATTGGAAATCACAACTCTGAAAAATATATTTGGAAGGGAACCTTCTTTTTTTTTTTAATACTTTATTCATGAGACAGAGAGAGACAGAGGCAGGAGAAGCAGGATCCCTGCTGAGCAAGGAGCCTGATACGGGACTTGATCCCAGGACCTGGGGATCATGACCCGAGCCGAAGGCAATCACTTAACTGACTGAGCCACCCAGGTTCCCAGGACAAAAGGATTCTTTTGTTTGTTTGTTTTAAAAGATTTTATTTATTTATTTGACAGAGAGATCACAAATAGGCAGAGAGACAGGCAAAGAGAGAAGGGGAAGCAGGTTTCCTACTGAGCAGAGAGCCAGATGCGTGCTCATGCGGCTCCATCCTAGGACCCTGAGATCATGACCTGAGCCGAAGGCAGTGGCTTAACCCACTGAGCCACCCAGGCACCCCAGGACAAAAGGATTCGTAAAGATCAAACCCTTTTGGTTCTGAGAAGTGAAACTGAGTTGCAAATACTCAACTCAGGTAGCTTGGCCATCTCTGCTCTCTCAAAAAAGATTAGCAATTCATGTTTTGCCTGCTTGCTTTCAGCTGTGTCAAAAAAGCTCTGAACTGTGCTTTAAATAGTTAACAGCATTGTGTGTGTGTTTTAAATGCCTTTGTTTTTATTTTTATTTTTTAAAGATTTTTTTCTTTTTATTGAGAGAGAGAGAGAGATCTTGAGAGGGGAGAGGGTCAGAGGGAGAAGCAGACTCCCCGCTGAGCAGGGAGCCTGATGTGGGACTCGATCCTGAGATTCCAGGATCATGACCTGAGCCGAAGGCAGTTGCTCAACCAACTGAGCCACCCAGGCGCCCCTGCCTTTGTTTTTCCTATCGGAAGGACTTCTGTGTCCGAGCATGTATAACAGTAGTCTCTGAAGGGACCTGGGTTATTGTAAACGGAGGCATTTTCTAGTTGCAAGAATGGTTTTTGAATGTTCTTTTAGGCACTTAATAGTAGTTTTGTTCTGCGAAAAGAGATTGTTCATGTGCTTTGGAGCTGGTAGTTAAGTCTGGTGCTTCTTAACCCTTAACTAAGAAAAATGGAGTTTGCTGACAATAGGTGGTTTTACAGGCCCGTGAAGCCGACAGCATGTTCAGCAATGTAAACAATGGCAGCTGTCTTTGCTGGCTTCTCTGTTGTTGGAAGTGTAATGAAACTGCTTCTCACAAATGGCTTCACCTGCTGACTCATCATTCAGCCCCTAAACAACCATAGTGTCCAGCATTATTTAATGTTGGGATTGAGAATAAAAGGAATTCAGAGTCTAGAATATGAGGGTTGGAAAGGATCATGGAAATCCTTTAACTCAGCACCTTCTCAGATGGCCTCAACTATCAATAAGAAATGTCACACACACATAAAAATGTTACTGTGGGGGACGCCTGGGTGGCTCAGTTGGTTGCATGACTGCCTTCAGCTCAGGTCATGATCCAGGAGTCCCAGGATCGAGTCCTGCATCGGGCTCCCAGCTTCACAGGGGGTCTGCTTCTCCCTCTGACCTTCTCCTCGCTCATGGTCTCTCTCACTGCCTCTATCTCAATAAATAAATAAAAATCTTTAAAAAAAAAAGTTATTGTGGTAGATGCCATAGTTGATGGTTATAAGAATTAATTATAAGAATTAAGCCATTATAGTCTTCTGAATGATCAAGGACTTTTTCCTTCTGTCTAAAAATCCTTGAGATGTGCTTTTTAGCTTTTCTTCAAAAATAACACATTATTCGGGGCGCCTGGGTGGCTCAGTGGGTTAAGCCGCTGCCTTCGGCTCAGGTCATGATCTCAGGGTCCTGGGATCGAGTGCCGCGTCGTGCTCTCTGCTCGGCGGGGAGCTTGCTTCCCTCTCTCTCTCTCTCTGCCAGCCTTTCTACCTACCTGTGATCTCTCTCTGTCAAATAAATAAATAAAATCTTAAAAAAAAAAAACACATTATTCTGCAAGTGGCCATAAGTGACCATTATAGGGGTAGCGTATATTTAATTTCTGCCATGGGCTGTAGGAGGACTGTGTGAAGAAGTAAAAAGAAAGTGGCATTGACCCTGATAATTTTCCAATCTAGTTAGAAAATAGGTAAGTGAGGGAAGTGGAGAACATTTAGGAACCAGTTTATTAGCAAATGTATAAGCTGATTAAGCTGATACTGACATTATGAAGGGGGCTTATATAAATTTATGTGAGCTCTTAAAGCAGCAATTTTGATTTTTTTCCCAGATTTTATTATTTATTTAAAAGGTTTTATTTATTTATTTGACAGACAGAGATCACAAGTAGGCAGAGAGGCAGGCAGAGAGTGAGGAGGAAGCAGGCCCCCCGCCGAGCAGAGAGCTGGATGCGGGGCCAATCCCAGGACCCTGGGACCATGACCTGAGATGAAGATAGAGGCCTTAACCCACTGAGCCACCCAAGCGCCCCTAAGATTTTATTTTTAAGTAATCTCACATCCAACAGGGAGCTCGAACTCACAACTCAGATCAACAGTCACATTCTCTACTGACTGAGCCAGCCAGGTGTCCCAGTGATTTAGATTTTTGATGCAAAAAAAATCCCTTTCAGAAATGAAAACTTCCCGTAGTTTTTATTTTATTTTTAAAGATCTTATTTATTTATTTATTTGAGTGAGAAAGAGAGAGAGGGGTGTGTGTGTGCGTGTGTGTGTGTAGGGAGGGGCAGAGAGGGAGGGAGAATCTCAGGTAGTCCCTCACAGTGCTGAGTGCAGAGCTCCACGCAGGGCTCCATTCCCCGACCATGAGATCATGACCTGAGCTGGAACCAAGAGTTGGTTAATCGACTGAGCCATCCAGGCATGTCCCTCCTCCCCATAGATTTTATTTCTGTAAATTGGAAACCATACTCCAGGAAACTGATGGCAGATTTTCCACAGACAGCATAGTGAAACCATTGACTTAAACAGCAGTTCTCAGATTTTGTTTTTGATTTCAAGACTCCTTTACACTACTGAAGATTGTTGAGAATTTCAGAGAGCTTTTGTTAGGTGGGCTACTTGTTGATATTTACAATATTAGATATTAAAACAATTTAAAAATATTCACTTAAATAACAATAACAGATCCATTATATTAGCATAAAGTTGACAAATGAAAAATAAGCTTTTCAAAATAGTATTGTTTTTACAAATCTCTTTAATGTCTAGCTTAGTGGAAGAAAACTATATTCTTACATCTGCTTCTGCATTCTGCTCTATGTTTTGTTTGAAGGAAATCTTGTTTAACTCAAATACGTCGTTGGGAAGGAGAGGAGGGTTTTAATGTTATTCTCAGATAATTGTGGACCTTCTTTATTACTACACCAAAACTAGGGTGTAGGTTCTTTTTAGAAACCATGTCCTTGAACTTCTCATGTAGTTAAATCTGTTGGTCTGATTGTACTTTGAATAGATCTTTTTACCCATGTGTGATTTTTATGTAATACCATGAGTTGGTCATTTGGAAAATATTGGCTCATTAGGTTATACAGATTTTTCAAATGTGGATTTATTTCATTATATGATATAAAATCACATCAGTTAATAATCACTATTGATCTCATAAGAAACGTTTGGGGGGGAGGTTCTTGAACTCATGGTGGGTAGATACCGTTACCACTAATGAAGGGTAGAAAGGTAATTGAAGTTGAATTAGGAACCAGTCTGTGGGTTGGAAGGGAATGAACTCATTTTCATAAAGAAGCTCCATGTTGAACATCCTGAAGAGGGGGAATTTTACTGTCCTGGTTCCTTTTCCTAGTATTAGCAGGTTTGGCTAATTCCGTCTAAGGGATTCAGAACCAGAAATAGTTGGCCTTCTCAAATAAATTTGTTAACCCAAAGGAATTTCTGTAACAGAATGTGTAGATACAGTTTTAAGCACAGCTGCTCTTGCTAAGTGCTTGGTTCTTTGTCACTTAGAGATCTGGGAGTCTTTAGAACCTCTTCTGAGCCTTTAATCTCCCCATACTCCAATCTGAAGATGGGCCTCGGAAATACCGTTAGAGTCCTAGATCGGTTTCACCTCATTATATTGCTTTCAGTGCTTCCCCAGGCTCTGCTGTTGTCTTGATTGAACGTAGTCTGTTTTACTAAAACAGTATGTGGGGTGAGACAGAGAATAAAATTAATCTCTTTTCCCAAGTGGGGTGTTTGAGACCGTTTGACCTAAGATTTTGTTTCATGTGCCCCTAGATGTACATAACAGAAACTGAGCTACTGTTATATTAATTTAAAAAAAAAGATTTTATTTATTTGCGAGAGCACACGTACTTCTGAGCACACCAGTGGAGGGAGGAGTGGAGGGAGAGGGACAAGCTGACTCTTGCTGAGTGTGGAGCCGGAGGTGGTGCTTGATTCTATAACGCCAAAATAATGGCCTAAGCCAAAATCAGGACTTGGACGCTTAACCAACCATGTCACCCAGGCGCCCCATATTACATTTTAATAATGTCCTAAGGTATTATTTAGACATATATCCAAGGATTACTTTGAAATCATCTTTTTATTTTTAAGTACCTTCTGTTTTTATAGACTTGTACTTTTAAAGTTGGTGTTCAAATAAAATTCTGATTGTTGCCATACCATCATTTATAATAGTATACCTTTTGAAACACATTAAAGGCCTAGTAATGGGATTTTGGGGGAATTATGGACTGTATATGCATTGAAGTATTATATAACCCTTAAAAATGTTACAGAACATTTACTTACATTAAAAAAAGTCCAGGGGCACTTAATTGGTTCAGTTGGTAGAGCATATAACTCTTGATCTCTGTCTTAAGTTCCAGACTCATGTTGGGGGGTAGAGCCTACATAAAAAAATTAAAATTAAAATATAAAAAGGTCCACATTTATTTTGTGAAAGCCAGTTAAAAAAGCATGTCTGATCAAATTTTATCTTAAAAATATTTTATTTTTTTATTTTTATTTTTATTTTTTTAAAGATTTTATTTATTTATCAGAGAGAGAGAGGGAGAGAGAGCGAGCACAGGCAGACAGAATGGCAGGCAGAGGCAGAGGGAAAAGCAGGCTCCCCGCCGAGCAAGGAGCCTGATGTGGGACTCGATCCCAGGACGCTGGGATCATGACCTGAGCCGAAGGCAGCTGCTTAACCAACTGAGCCACCCAGGCGTCTCTATCTTAAAAATATTTTAATAGTGTTTGGTTAAACAGCAGTGTTCATAGAGATCTCTATTCGCTGGTGAGATTTGGTGATTTTTGTTTTCTTTAACCATTAATCTCAGGGTCATGAGTTCAAGTCCCACACTGGGCGTGGAGCCTACTTAAGAAAAAGAAAAAAAAAAAAACCCAAAACTCTCCAGGTATTATTTTTGTAATCAGATAAATAAAGCTATTTCTATTTTCAGAAATGAAACTAAGCTAAAATGTGACTTCTTTTATATTCTGCATTCAGGAAAGACATTAAATTATATTCATTATTTTAAGAGAGTAAAGAGGATTTAAAATACATTTTTAGATTTTTGACAAGGAATCCAGGGAAGAGAGAGGGCATGTTTTTGGTTAACAGTAAAGTAAAAAGGAATTATGAATTGTGTGTTGCTTCAGGTATTCTGATGAAATTAATCTGTTTTTCCATAATATCAATACTAGTGCTGATCTCCCCAAATTTGTTTGCATGACATGAAGAGACTTGATTTAAACTACTTTAAAAGAGTTACCATTAAAAAAAAAGAAGAAGGGGCGGCTGGGTGCCTCAGTGGGTTAAGCCTCTGCCTTCAGCTCAGGTCATGATGTGAGTGAGGGTCCTGGGATGGAGCCAGCATTGGACTCTCTGCTCAGCGGGGAGCCTGTTTCCCCCCCCTCTCTCTGCCTGCCTCTTTGCCTACTTGTGATCTCTCTCTCCAATAAATAAATAAAATCTTTAAAAAAAAAAAAAAGAAAAAGAGGGCGCCTGGGTGGCTCAGTGGGTTAAGCCTCTGCCTTTGGCTCAAGTCATGATCTCAGGGTCCTGGGATCGAGTCCCGCATCGGGCTCTCTGCTCAGGGGGGAGCCTGCTTCCCTCTCTCTCTCTGCCTGCCTCTCTGTCTACTTGTGATCTCTGTCAAATAAATAAATACAATCTTAAAAAAAAAAAAGAAAGAAAAAGAAAGAAAAAAAGCCTTTATAACAATGTGGCAGATTTGTGCAACATTTTCTCCTGTTGCCGGGTATTTGTTACCTGAGTTTGCTTTTTAAAGTCCTTTGCCATCTTGTTCTTACTGTCCTGGCTTTCATCTGGGCTGCTGCAGGGGTGAGCCAAAAATGGCTGCTGCTGCCGCAGGGGCAGGCATCATACCAGACTGACTGCTGTGGTTCCTGCCACGATGCAGGAGGAGCAGCCTGGGGAATAGGATCTGGGTCAGGATTCTTTTAAAGGTGGTTGCCCTGAGAATTATGCTTTTCTTGTCGAAGAGTTACTTTATTGCAGATTCTGTTGTTGGGAGGGATTTGTAATTTATACCTTTAGCAGGGACACCACCCATTCTCTATAGGAGTATGAAATGTTAGCATATGCTGTCATTTGCTGAGCAAGATTGACTATTTTCAGAAAACAGAATGGCTTACCTGTCTGTATCAGTTGATGACAGAAGTGTCCAGCAAGATAGTGGTTTCTGACTTGGTGAATTTACTGAAGGGAATACTGTTTCCTTCAGGCACAAAGTGGGTGGCGTGTAGTAGAGGAGTATAAAGGTCTGTCTCTGTGGGTGGCTCCTGTGAGGAGTATTGTGCACATCCAAAGCCAACCTAGAAGGTTAAGGTGAGAGATGGAGAGTGGTTTGAATAGAGAAACGAAGTTGCTGCATGTGCTGCTTAAGCCATTCCCTAAAGTGAATACATTGCCATTTGGATAGGGTATGTTTGTGCTTGAGTTTCCATCCTTTCTGCTTGTGACCAGAGATGGGTATGATGTAGGACCGCTGGGATATGCTGCCTAGCAAACAGTGAGATGTGGTATATCCGGCTGGACAGTGACAAATAATTCATTAATTACTCTCTTGATATGATGAAGAGAAAAGGCTTTTCTGCTTTAGGGGGAAAAAAAAAGCTCCCTTTTGCAGAACAGCCATGTGATCATTGTAATAACACACAGGAAAAAAAAGAAAACTCCACTACCCATTGATAACTATTGTTAATACCTTGATATATTTCCTTGACAGAATTTTTGTATGTTTATGTATATATATATATATGTATGCATGTTTTGCATACATATGTATGTATATGTATTTATGTACATGCATTTTTTTTGCATAGCTGTAAATCATTCTGTAAATCATTTTATTCTTTTTTGTATTTGAAAAAAATTTATTTATTTGACAGAGATAGAGAGGAAGAGAGCACAAGGAGGGGGAGCTGAGGCAGAGGGAGAGGGAGAAGCAGGCTTCCAGCCAAGCAGGGATCTTGAGGTGGGGCTAGGTCCCAGGACTCCAGGATCATGACCCGAGCCAGAGGCAGATGCTTAACTGATGGAGCCACCCAGGCACCCTTGTTTTTTGTATTTTAGCATTGACCTATTCCTATTTCAGTAAACATTTTGAGTGCTTTAATGATTTAATTATTTTTCATAATATTCTGTATATGTGCTAGAGATACAACCCGTATCACTGGATTATTAAGTTAACAATTTTGCTACTAAAAGAAGTGCTGAGACTAACATCTTTGTGTATAACATTTTTCAATATATCAGATATTTCCTTAATAAAGTAAAAATTACTGGTGTAGCAGATGTGAACATTAGGATAATAGATGTATATTGCTGTATTTTTACCAGCATCAAATACTCTAGTTTTTCAGTTTTTGTGAATTTGATAGGTGAACTGATACACAATTTTGATTTGCGTTTCTTTTATTATAAGATTTAGTTTTTTCAGGGCACCTGGATGGCTCAGCCAGTTAAGCATCTGCTTTTGGCTCAGGTCATGATCGGGCATCCCTGCTCAGTAGGGAGGCCTGCTTCTCCCTCCCTCTGTTGCTCCCCCTGCTTATGCTCTCTCACTCTCTGTCTCTCAAATAAATAAATAAAATCGTTAAAAAAAAGATTGTTTTTTCTCCCATGTTAGCTTTTATTTCCTGATTTGAAAATTATCTGCTCATATCCTAGACTCCTGTATTTATCGAAATCTTAGGTGATGTTCAAAACTTAGTAAAATAGTGCATGTGTGCATATGTATTATAATGAATATAAATCATATCAATTTATATATGTTGCATGTTTAAATATATGATAAACTTGATTTCCACTCAAATCATTATAAGCTATCACTTAGTGTGTCTGTTCTTACAGATCTTTTGGTATTTATTTACAAATAGAGAGGAAGAGGGGATTGGGGAAGAGGGTGGAGGAGGAGAGAGGTGGTTTTTAGAGGTTGGGCTCTGGAGGTGAACTTTGGGGTTCGTATCCCAACTGCTTTAAATGTGAAGAGTGATCTTGGGGATTTTAGGTGGGGACTTTAGAATGCCACAGATCATAGTCCCAGCTCCTGTTGTTCAGTGGCTGTTTACCTTGGGAAAGTGACTTCACCTTTTTGTGGCTCAGTATCCTCATGTGTAAAAAGGGGTAATTATAGACTCTAGTGCATCAGGTGGTTGTGAGGATTAAATGAGTTTGTGTATATAAAATGCTTAAAATTGTACCTGCCACTTTGTGTAATAATGTAGTCATGGCTATTACTGTTATTATATGATACATTTTGTTTAAAAACATGAAGTGGGATTATACTGCACATGTTAGTGACTGGTTTTTTCATGTTTCTTACAAATCTTTGTCATATTGATACATACTGATGATTCTGTGGTGTAGCTTTACCATCATTTATTTAAGTCTTCTGCTATTGATGATGGGTATTAGTTTAGTTTTTAGGGTTTTTTCCTTTTTTTGGTATTAAAATTTGTAGTGCCTTTCCTTGGACATAATGTGTATTTTATTTAGTAGGATGGAGTCTTATAAGCAGAACTGCTCAACTGAAGGGTATGTAAATAAAAAATTAAAAAAATTGACAATTGTTTTTAATATCCAAGAACTTTACTTTTTCCCTCTCCTTCCCTCTTTATTGGTAGCAGTTGTGTCCTGTTTTATGACTAACATATTACCTTGAATACTTCCCTAGGTACTAATTAGAAATTTAAAAAGTTTCCTGCATCATTTCTCTCTAGGGTTTTGTTTTTTCTTCTTGGTTCTTCACTTCCTTTTTATTTATTTATTTATTTATTCATTTATTTATTTATTTAAAGATTTATTTATTTATTTGACAGAGAGAGATTACAAGTAGGCAGAGAGGCAGGCAGAGAGAAGGAGGAAGCAGGCTCCCTGCTGAGCAGAGAGCCCGATGCGGGACTCGATCCCAGGACCCTGAGATCATTACCCGAGCCGAACGCAGTGACTTAACCCACTGAGCTACCCAGGTGCCCTTCACTTCCTTTTTAAAAGTTTATTTATTTTTAAGTAATCTCAACCTCCAATGAAAATGAAAATGGAAATCATTTTTAAGATAATTCATGTTAACAAGTTTGCAATATAGTCAATTCTGTACATTTGAGTGTGGGGCTCAAACTCATGACCCTGAGATTGAGAGTCACACACTGTACAAACTAAGCTTGCCAGGCACCTTGGTTCTTTACTTTCTTAATGTCTGGTAATTGGTGGTTTCCATTCATATTTATGAAGATGAGGTAGATCAGTAGTTAGTTGAGCAGGTAGATTTCTTGCAGCTGGGTAGTAGGCCTCTCCATAATTGAATGTTGTCTTCAAGTTTTGTGATGGGGGCCTGACACCAGGGATGAGTTTACTGTATTTATACTTTTATTTCCTCTTGGGGTAATTTTTAAAAAATACTTATTCATTTGAAAGAAAGCGTGTGATAGTGGAGGGTGAGGGGTAGGCAGAGAGAGGGAGAGAGAGAATCACAGGTAGACTCTGTGCTGAGCATGGAGCTGGACGTGGGGTTCTGTCTCCCAACCCTGAGATCATGACCTGAGCCAAAATTGAGAGTCAGTTGCTCAACTGACTGAGCCACCCAGGTGCCCCACTTGAAATAATTTTTATAAGGATAGTATTGCTAATGAAAGTAGAAATCATTTCTCTTAAGATAATTCATGTTAGCAAGTTTTGTGGTATAGTCAGGTTTTTATATATTTGCATATTATGTATGTTTTGTGGAATTTCTCATGCACAGTATTTTCCAAATACATTTCAGTGGTGATTTTGGACCCATAATTTCTCTTCACAAGTAGATTGTGAGGAGGACATCCTAAAATTTATAAAATAACATCTCTCTGGGGAATTTGTTAGTTTTTGAAGAATTGAAGCTCATTTTGCATTAGCATTATTGTATTGTACTTTTAGGCTTTCTAGTTGAAATAAAAAACTCCTTGAGACTGGGATGCCTGGGTGGCTCAGTTAGTTAAGCAGCTGCCTTCGGCTCAGGTCATGATCCCGGCGGCCTGGGATCGAGTCCCACATCGGGCTCCTTGCTCCATGGGGAGTCTGCTTCTCCCTCTGACTCTGCCTTCCACTCTGTCTGCCTGTGCTCGCTCTCGCTCTCCCTCTGAAAAATAAATAAGTAAAATCTTTAAAAACAAAACAAGACAAAACAAAAAACTCCTTGAGACTAATTTTTTTCATGGTCACATCATTGGATTTTATTGCCTTTATCTCTTAGATCATTTTAACCTATTATTTAAAAATAGTATCACCTTTCATTTGTATGCCCAACTCTTAAAACCTTATGTTTGCTTTTTATGTACTCTAATTTTTAATCTTTCAGAATTTGTGAAATTGCCTGGGTTTTGGTATGGATACCTGTTTTATAACCAGATTTTAGCTATAGTATTGAATATGAGATAATTGAATAGTTTTGTGAGATCTTGCCATTCATACTTGAATATGTTTTCCTCAAGTGACATCACAATGTATATTTCTAATTTTGCTTCAGATGCATTAATTTGTTAAAATATGAATGTAACGTACACTGGGTACTTGAAGAGATGTTGGTCAGGAACACTTAGAAAAAAAAGAGCAAACCATAGAGTCCAACATACCTAGCTTCTGGTTCTATCAATTATAATCACATAATTTTTAGCAGTTCTCTTAATGTTTTTATCTTTTATTTTATTTTTTATTTTTTATTTTTATGTTTTAAAGATTTTATTTATTTATTTGACAGAGAGAGAGCACAAGTAGGCAGAGAGGCAGGCAGAGAGGGAGGAGGAAGCAGGCTCCCCTGAGCTGAAGGCAGAGGCTTTAACCCACTGAGCCACTCAGGCGCCCCATTTTTTATCTTATTTTTGAATGTTTTTATATTTTTAAAGATTTTTTAGAGAGGTTGAGCACAAGCAGGAGGAGCAGAGGAAGAGGGAGAGAGAATCTCAACTAGACCTCGCTGAGTGCGGAGCCTGAAATGGGGTTCTGTCCCATGACCCTGAGATCATGACCTGAGCTGAAATCAAGATTCAGATGCTTAACTAACTGACTGTGCCACCCAGGCGTCCCTCTCTTAATGTTTTTGAATTTTAGTTTCTTTCTCTGTAAGAGGGGCTAATAAAACCTCTCAAGTTCTGTGGATTAAATGAAATCCTCTCTACAAAATACCAAGTGTACTGTCTGGCACTTAGTTGGTAGTCTGGCCAGTAGAAAATGAACATCATTTTTTTTTTTTTTTAATTTTTTTTTTTTAAGATTTTATTTATTTATTTGACAGAGAGAGATCACAGTAGACAGAGAGGCAGGCAAAGAGAGAGAGAGAGAGAGGGAAGCGGGCTCCCTGCCTAGCAGAGAGCCTGATGCGGGACTCGATCACAGGACCCTGAGATCATGACCTGAGCTGAAGGCAGCGGCTTAACCCACTGAGCCACCCAGGTGCCCCTGAACATCATTTTCTAAGACTTAAACTAAAGATAGATTACAATGTTTATCAATACTTGTTAAGCTCTTCTTATGTTGATGCATGTATCCAGGATTTGTGTTTTGAGAAACCTGTATTTCAAAGCTCAGGATATAAAAAGCTGGTGAGAAGTAAGTCTAGCCTGATACAGATGCCTCTTGGTGGACTTTTTGTAAAGTTAGGACCCATTCTTTGTCTTCTAAAATGGCTTGTTTATTATCATCTAGTTTTTAAAAAATATTTATTTACTTGACAGAGAGATAGCACAAGTAGGTAGAGCGGCAGGCAGAGGGAAAGGGAGAAGCAGGCTCTCTGCTGAGCCGGGAGACCGATGTGGGGCTCGGTTGGATTTGACCTGAAGGCAGCCACTTAAACATCTGAGCCACCCAGGCGCCCAGAATTTTATTTATTTATTTGACAGAGAGAAAGATAGTAAGAGCAGGAACACAAGCAGGGGGAGAAGGTGAGGGAGAAGAAGGCTTCCCTGCCGAGCAGGGAGCCCTATGTGGGGCTCAGTCCTAGGACTCTGCGATTAGACCTGAGCTGAAGGCAGACACCTAATGACTGAAATTCCAGGTGCCCCTATTTACTTTTTAAAAAAGATTTATTTGAGAAGAGAGGAAGGGATACCTGAGTGGCTCAGTTGGGTGCCTGCCTTTGGCTTAGGTCTTGATCCCAAAGTCCTGGGATTGAGTCCTGCCTTGGGTTCTCTGCTCAGTGGGGAGCCTGCTTCTCCCTCTGCCTGCTTATGCACGTGCTCTCTGACAGATAAATAAATAAAATAAAAAGAAAAAAGAGTGTACAAGTTGAGGGGGACAGAGGGAGAAGGAGAAGCAGACTCCCCACTAAGTAGGGAGTCTGCTCAGGGTCAGATCCCAGGTCCCTGAGATCATGAGCCAGCTGCTCAAGTGACTGGAGAATTGTTTTGGTATATTAAGAAATACCAGGTGCCTCTATTTTGTGTGTTTAATAAGTATTTGGTGTAATGAGTTTTACTTTGTGCTAAAAAGATAATAGCTGGGGGCGCCTGGGTGGCTCAGTGGGTTAAGCCGCTGCCTTCGGCTCAGGTCATGATCTCAGGGTCCTGGGATCGAGTCCCACATCGGGCTCTCTGCTCAGTAGGGAGCCTGCTTCCTCCTCTCTCTCTGCCTGCCTCTCTGCCTACTTGTGATCTCTGCCTGTCAAATAAATAAATAAAAAATCTTAAAAAAAAAAAAAAAGATAATAGCTGTATCTTGTACATTATAGAAATACATTGGTAGGTAAAATTCCCATATGGTTTCATCCTCCTCAGTTAACTGTATGATATCTTTCTCTGTAGATTATGTTCTATGCCTTTTTTAACATTTTTTATTTTAACTAAAATTGGATTGCACTGTATATGTTGTTTTATATTGTCCTTAACATATAGTTTATATGTGTAATATATGTTAATATATATTTAAGTGTAATAATACCCAATACATATAGTTTCCTTAATTAAGTTTTCTTAATATGCCAGAACAATTCTCTATGTCGGTAATACATTTCTATTGTAATTTTAGAAGTGATTAGAATTCTTTGGTATGAGTGTTACTTAACTTACTTTTGGTCAATTCCTTCTAATTTGGGTTATTTCCATTTTCATCTATTAGGAATCCATGCTGCACTAAACATTATTATACAAATACATTTTGTATTTAAGTGGGTATTTCTGGGGACAGATCATAGAAGGAGATGAAAAGGCATGAAGAGAATGTCAAAGGATGAAATAGACCAAAGGTTATGAACATTAAATACTAGCTATTGTGAGTTTTATTTTTATTATTATTATTTCTAAAGATTTTATTTATTTATTTGACAGAGAGAGAGATCACAGGTAGGCAGAGAGGCAGGCAGAGAGAGGGGGGAAGCAGGCTCCCTACTGAGCAGAGAGCCTGATGTGGGCCTCTATCCCAGGATCCTGAGATCATGACCTGAGCCGAAGGCAGAGGCTTAACCCACTGAGCCACCCAGGCGCCCTTTATTATTATTTTTAAGATTTTTATTTATTTGACAGACAGTGAGAGAGGGAACACAAGTGGGGGCAATGGGAGAGGGAGAAGCAGGCTTCCTGCCGAACAGGGATCCTGATGTGGGGCTCAATCCCAGGACCCTGGGATCATGACTTGATCCGAAGGCAGACGCCCAATGACTGAGCCACCCAGGCACCCCTGCTATTGTGAGTTTTAATGGTTTGGTTCCTGGTTCTAATTAGATCTTTATTGTTTTTCTTCTTTTTTATATTTTATTTGTATTGTCTTGCTTTATTAAGTATGTTCTAATTAGCCACTTTAAATCCTTTCTATAACAAATGGGAAAATAGAACGACATTTGTTATAAAAGGGAACTAGAAAAAAAAAAAAGAACCAGGACTTATTAAAAAATCATAGTTTTCCTATTTGGCCAAGGAAATAATGTATTTTAAATTGTGACTTATATAGTAACTTAATTTTTTCTTGTTAACTAAACACTTTCCAAGTTTTCTATTTTTAGCAAACTTGCCAATTTAAATTTTATTTCAAAAATAACCTTTAAAAAATAATGTAGCAGTAGCTACTGATAAGAAAAGCTTGATAAATTTAGGTGGTAGCTAATGAATTCCTGATTTCATGCTTAAGTTGAATAGAATTTGGTCCGTTGGGACAGAGTATGCAAATTTAGTTAAGTAATATTTGTACTTGTTAAACTGTGAGCTTATTTGAAAGAATCTAGATGACTGCCTTTGTGCCTCATCTGTATCGATTATCTTTTTTTTTTTTTTAAAGATTTTATTTATTTATTTGTCAGAGAGAGAGGGAGAGAGTGAGCACAGGCAGACAGAATGGCAGGCAGAGACAGAGGGAGAGGCAGGCCCCCTGCCGAGCAAGGAGCCCGATGTGGGACTCGATCCCAGGACGCTGGGATCATGACCTGAGCCGAAGGCAGCTGCTTAACCAACTGAGCCACCCAGGCGTCCCTGTATTGATTATCTTAGTTCCTCATATATGTCTGTGACAAATATAGGTGGAATTAAAAGATTTTGGAATTACTAGGGCAGTCTACTTCCTTGAGTCATGCATCTCCTTGCAGAGCAGAGAGCCCGAAGTGGGGCTTGATCCCAGGACCCTGGGATCATGACCTGAGCCAAAGGCAGAGGCTTTAACCCACTGAGCCACCCAGGTGCCCTCATTGATAGATTTTAAAAAATAGTTTTCTCCACTGTGTTTTCTTTATTCCTTTCGTTGTTATAGACTGATATTAAATATTGTAAATATTCATAAAAAAGTAACCTAAGTCTACAGATTTCATTGTCATTAAGCCATAGTTTTTAAAAATGTTTTTTTGAAAAAAAAATTATCAGAGAAGAGCATACTTACTTTGAGATATTTAGACAGCACAGAAATGTATAAAATAAAAGTGGATAGCATCTTCGATAAGCATAATCTTAATCTTTTTTTTTTTTTAAGTAGGTTTTATGTCAACATGGGGCTTGAACTCACAACCTCTAGATAAAGAGTTGCATGCTCTATTGACTGAGTTGCCCCCCTTTTTTTTTTTGCTTCTGGTAGGGGAAAAAAAAATCCATACATATCTAAAGGAATTTTATTTCTTAACTCAAAATGAGATTGAATTATTCAAACACACATACACTATTCCTTAGCCATTTGAATTTAGTGTCTCCTAGATATCCTATAACATTACACAGAAAGAGAATCAGTTTGGTAAGAAGTTAAGAGCCTTGGTGTTTGGAACTGGTGTGATGGTGATAAATCCAAACTTTCCACTTACATAGTATGATGTTGGACAGACTTTTTTATTGCTGTGTAAATTAGTTTTCTGTTTTGCAAAATGGGAATGATAATTGTTCCTAAGATTGTTTGAATCAGCATTAACATGTAAGGTGCTTATGTTTGGCACATGATATTTAGCTTAGTAAATGTAAGCTGTAATGATTATAATACAGCTTTTCCTCATTAAAAAAAAAAGATATATATATATTCCATAATATGGATTTAACACATTCATTAAGCTATTCTCAAGTTGATGGACAAGAAATTAACTGTATTTTAAAGGACGTTATTTTTCCATGGGTGATTTTTAAACTTTTTAATTTTTTTAATCTTGATTTTTTTTTTTTTAAAGATTTTATTTATTTATCAGAGAGAGGGAGAGAGCGAGCACAGGCAGACAGAATGGCAGGCAGAGGCAGAGGGAGAAGCAGGCTCCCTGCTGAGCAAGGAGCCCGATGTGGGACGCTGGGATCATGACCTGAGCCGAAGGCAGCTGCTTAACCAACTGAGCCACCCAGGCGTCCCAAATCTTGATTTTTTTTAAAGAGAGAGAATGCATGCAGATGAATGGGAGGGAGGGGCAGAGGGAGTAGGAGAAAGAATCTTAAGCAGGCTCTATGCTCATTGTGGAGCATGATGAAGGGTTCTATCTCATGACCTTGAGATCATGACCTGAGCCAAAACCAAGAGTGAGATGCTTAATTGAGCCACTGAAATCCCCGCTCCTTGATGATTTTAAAGTGTTGTCTGGTTTTCATTTTAGTAGTGTAACAACACTTTTTTGCTCTCAGTTCCTTAGCTGAAGTGCTTAATTGAAACTTCAGAGCTTTCATAAAACAAGAAAGTAATTAATCATCTTTCAGTCCTAACCCTAAATATGTCTTCTTTTCTCAGATCCCATTTTGTGCAGTTTGTAGATTAGTTTCATTTTCAAATGATAGTCGTCCATTGCTAAAAACTGCTTTTGCATTTTTATCTTTTTATAATCTGCATGAAAATTTCTCCTACCCCAGCTATCAGAAACTTGAATTTTAGTGAAAAGAAAAACATTTTATTTTTCCTGCTTTGCTGTTATTTTAGCTTATTGCCTTCTTTGTGATTGGAAAATCGGTTTGATTCAAATGTCTAGAGAACATTGTATTTTCCTGACAAAGACACTTTGTGATGGCCTTTTGATGAGAGAAGCCAGTGTAAAATAAATTGGGAGAGTGTGTTTAAGAATGTAAGAAATGAGGCGCCTGGGTGGCTCATTGGGTTAAGCCTCTGCCTTTGGCTCAGGTCATGTTCTTGGGGTCCTGGGATTGAGCCTTGCATCCGGCCCTCTGCTCTGCGGGGAGCCTGCTTCCCCCTCTCTCTGCCTGCCTCTCTGCCTACTTGTGATCTCTCTCTCTGTGTCTAATAAATAAATAAAATCTTAAAAAAAAAAAAAGAACGTATGAAATAGGGGTGTCTGGGTGGCTCAGTTGGTTAAGCATCTGCCTTTGGCTCAGGTCATAATCCGAGGATGCAGCCCCAAGTCAGGCTGCCTGCTCAACAGAGAGCCTGCTTCTCCCTCTCCTTCCTACTCATGCTCTCTCTTGCTATCTCTGTCTTTCTCAAATAAAGTCTTTTAATAATAATAATAAAGAATGTAAGAAATACTGAGGTACCGGGGTGACTCAGTCACTTAAGTATCTGACTCCTTATTTTGACTCAGGTCATGATCTCATGGGTTGTGGGATCGAGCCCCATATTGGGCTTCATGCTCAGTGAAGAGTTTGCTTGAGATTCTCTCCTCTTCCTTCTCCCCCTTCCCCAACTCTTTACACATGGATGTGCTCTTACTCTCTCTCTCTAAAATAAATAAATCTTTAAAAGAATGTAAAAAATGCTAATTTTTTTAGTCATTGAACCAAATTAATGTTTTCATTAGATTTGACTATCCAAGTAAGGAGTGTCTCTTTTTTTTTCTTTTTAAATTCAAGAAAATGCCACCTTAATTAGCATTATTTTAGGCACTTGGTAAGAATAAGATAGTAGTACTCAATCTTGGTTGCTTGTTGGAATCAGTTTTGCAATTTAAAAAAATATACAAGGGTGCCTGCCTGGGTGGCTCAGTTGTTAAGCATTTGCCCTCAGCTCAGGCCATAATCCCAGGTCACTGAGCTCCGCATCGGTCTCCCTGCTCATCGGGAAGCCTGCTTCTCCCTCTCCCACTCCCCCTGGTTTTATTTCCTCTCTCGCTTTATCTCTCTCTGTGTGTCAAATAAAATCTTGCAAAAGAAAAAAATACATATATAGACATTTCCTAAATCAGATTTTGGAGTTAGTGTTTTACATATGCAACTAAAGTTAGAGACTTCTGGTCTAGAAAATTGGAATGGTCTTTTGTGAGTTTATTAGGTCTTGCATAATATTTAAGGTACATTAAATTATTTTTGGACAGTGACTTTTCTGAGAGCATTGAGTGCTACTAACATGATGCTTGCTGTTGGATTTGATATCTTTTTCTTGTTAAGATTCTTGATTTATAATGATCAAGCAATAAATGCTTACTTCTCAGGGGACATGTCCTTTAAGTTTCTTTTCCAGATTAATACTGAAATAGAGTCTGGCAAATGGCTAGAGGAGGATCTTTTTTTTTTTTTTTTTCCCCTTCCCATTTTGAAATAGCTTCATTCTGGGACAGGGTAAAGTGAAAGCACAAACCAGGGATTTTACACCTTACATCCTCTTACAACCTGAAATAGTTATTACCAGTATCTAATTAGATTGACAAACTAATGGGCACTGGCAACCTTTCTGTTTTCTTTCTTCTTGTGAAGGGTACTTTCTTAATTCAGCAGTTTATTGTGTTCAGGGCTTTGTGCTAGCTCTGTGCAAATGAGTAAGGCCTATTAGTCCTACCCTTATTGTTACTACTGAAGATTATTAGAGTTACCATAAACCTGCCTAATACTTAAAAAACAAAACCAAACCATGCTATAGAAGGGAATGTGTTAACATGTCCTTCAATGTGTAATGGAGAGACTCCTTGATTTTAATCTGAATTCTTCCATAACTAGCATATCACCAGGTCCTAAGCCATTGTGGCATTCTGAGGTGTCAGGGATCTAGGTTTTGTCTTTTCAACGTGCCCTGTGTTGATCCAAGTGAACCTTGTGGTTCAGGAGGGCTGTTCCAGCTCTAGTCTGGAAGTTTGCATGCCAGTTAGCAGGAAGGAGAAGGGAGAGGACAAAGGGATGCTGCTTCTCTTAAAGGGCACTTGCCAGAAGATTCATACATCACTTTTTTTTTTTTTAAGATTTTATTTATTTATTTATTTATTTATTTATTTATTTATTTATTTGTCAGAGAGAGAGAGAGAGACAGAGAGAGCACAAGCAGGCAGAGTGGCCGGCAGAGGCAGAGAAGCAGGCTCCCTGCTGAGGAAGGACCCTGATGCGGTACTCCATCCCAGGACCCTGGGGTCATGACCTGAGCTGAAGGCAGTGGTTTAACCAGCTGAGCCACCCAGGCACCCCATACATCACTTTTTTTATTGAGGAAAGAGAGGAAAACAAAGATTCGGGAGCTTCTAGCACATGTGATTTTTTTGCTTTTTGTTTTTGTTTTTTTTTTTAAAGATTTTATTTATTTATTTGTGAGAGAGAGAGTGAGAGCGAACACAGGCAGACAGAGTGGAAGGCAGAGTCAGAGGGAGAAGCAGGCTCCCTGCGGAGCAAGGAGCCCGCCCGATGTGGGACTCGATCCCAGGATGCTGGGATCATGACCTGAGCCGAAGGCAGCTGCTTAACCAACTGAGCCACCCAGGCGTCCCTTGCTTTTTGTTTTTAAAGAATTTTTTATTTTTAAGAAATCTCTATAGCCGACATTGGGGCTCACACCCACAGCCCAGAGACCAAGAATTGCTTGCTCCACTGACTGAGCCAGATTGGTGCCCCTAGCATATGTAGTTTTTATGAGGATATGCCTAGAGTAATTAGGGGCTCATAATAGGTGCTTAGTCAGTAGTAGTTTATAATGTTCCAATATTTAGTTCTTTGCTCCACTCTATACACCTTGGAGCTTTATGGAAGAGAGGGTGACAACTACACCTCTTTTTTTTCTTTTTTTAATCTTTTTTAAGACTTTTTTTATTTGAGAGAGAGAGAGATAGAGAGAGAGAGCAGGTCAGAGGTGGAAGCAGACTCCCCACGGAGCCCGGAGCCCGATGCGGGACTTGATCCCAGGACTCCAGGATCTTGACCTGAGCTGAAAGCAGTGGCTTAACCAGCTGAGCTACCCAGGCGCCCAACAGCTACACCTCTTAAGACAAACAGCTTCTTTCTAAATTAGCTTTAATTTTTTTGAGCTAATTTTTCTGAGCACACTCACATGAGACAGTTGAATAGGAAGAAGTTCATTAAAACTATAAACAAGTATGTCACACATTTGGTAGTGGTTGAAAAGAAACACGGTAAACTAAGTAGCTTTCTTTTTTTTTTTTTTTTTTTTTTTTTTTTAAGATTTTATTTATTTATTTGACAGAGAGAAATCACAAGTAGATGGAGAGGCAGGCAGAGAGAGAGAGGAAAGCAGGCTCTCCGCTGAGCAGAGAGCCCGATGCGGGACTCGATCCCAGGACTCTGAGATCATGACCTGAGCTGAAGGCAGCGGCTTAACCCACTGAGCCACCCAGGCGCCCCCTAAGTAGCTTTCTTGAAAGGTAGTTTGGGCTAATGGTTCTTATACCAGCCTACCCATCCACCTTTAAAAGATTTTTAAGGGGCGCCTGGGTGGCTCAGTGGGTTGGGCCACTGCCTTCGGCTCGGGTCATGGTCTCAGGTTCCTGGGATCGAGTCCCGCATCGGGCTCTCTGCTCGGCGGGGAGCCTGCTTCCCCCTCTCTCTTTGCCTGCCTCTGTGTCTACTTGTGATCTCTCTCTGTCAAATAAATAAATGAAATCTTTAAAAAAAAAAAAAATTTTTAAATAGGGGCACCTGGGTGGCTCATTGGGTTAAGCCGCTGCCTTCGGCTCAGGTCATGATCTCAGGGTCCTGGGATCGAGTCCCGCATCGGGCTCTCTGCTCAGCAGGGAGCCTGCTTCCTTCTCTCTCTCTCTGCCTGCCTCTCAGTGTACTTGTAATTTCTCTCTGTCAAATAAATAAATAAAATCTTTTAAAAAAAAAAGATTTTTAAAATAGTATGATTGAGTCATAACCCAATTAACAGAATTGTATTTTAATAATGTATTCACTTAAGGTATTTATTAATTGCCAGTAAAATCTTTGTTAGCTATGTCAAAGAAGGGTGGAATTCCAGGTAATGAACTAAAAAAAATAGTGGCAATGAAGGTAGAATGAATCTTCACAGATTTTCAGCTACTTGCTCTCCGTACTTCCAAGTTCATTCTATAAGTTAGTGTATTACTCTGCATTTTTATAAAATATATATTTGTGAGGTATAGTTTTCCATTATTTAACATGTCTAAGTAGATATGAATATTGTAACAAGCTATAGAAATAAACATGGAGGATAAAAATATGTTAGGAAAATAACATTTTTATGTTGCTGACCATTTGTTTCCTTTCCCTTTTTGTATTATTATAAATTTCTCATATCATTTGACATATTTTATTGAAAGAAGATTTTTTTTTAAGAAACAAAAGCGATATTTTCCTGAGAATTTGAGGCTGAGTACACAACAAGCTACATAAATTAATGTCAAAACAAGATAGGGGCTAGTGGGTGGCTCACTTGGTTGTGTCTGACTCTTGATTTCGGCTCAGGTCATGAGCTCAGGGTTATGAGATCAAGCCTCACTTTGGGCTCCGTGCTAAGTGGGGAGTCTGCTTTTCTCTCCCTTTGGCCTTCCCCTTACTTTCTGTCTCTCAAATAATAAATCTTAAAAAATCCAATATATTTGTCAGTCTTTAATAACACTTTAGGATTTATTACACTGAATTACTTTTATTCAAGGTGAAGTGATAATAAGAACTTAGAGTTATCCTTTTTATTTTATATTTTTACTTATTATTCATGGTAGTGAAAATCTCTTAGAAAGTACAAACACTCCTACTTGGTTTTTACTCAAATACCATTTTCAGGTTGATAGAAATAATTTCATTTTTATTAGAGAAGCAAATTCTTTCTTTCTTTTTTTTTTTTTAAGATTTTGTTTTTTATTATTTATTTGACAGACAGAGATCACAAGTAGGCATAGAGGCAGGCAGGGAGAGAGGGGGGTAGCAGGCTCCCCGCTGAGCAGAGAGCCCGATGCGGGGCTTGATCCCAGGACCCTGGGATCCTGACCTGAGCCGAAAGCAGAGGCTTTAACACACTGAGCCACCCAGGTGCCCTGAGAAGCAAATTATTTCTTACCCTTAGTTTCACTTTCAGTATTTATGTTCTAACCTTGTTACTAGAATTATGTTTCCATTGTAAATAATTACTAATATTTCTACTTTCAGTTTTATTTTCTCGTATTTGTGGCTTCATTGAAATCTACTCTGACTAGTAGGAATAAATTGTTTCTATGTGATTGTATTATAGAGACTTACGTGACTTACTTGATTGATTACCTTATTGAAAAAAATGTTAACTGCCAGTGAAGCGTTTAAGTAATGAGTTAGGGTTTCTGAGGACAAACGTGGAGTCTTACATAAGACAAAACTTAACTTAGGAGAGTTACCTGACCTTTAGTAAAAGTCAAAGACCTTTTAGTGCTTATCATTCCCTTTTAAATGTAGACTCTTCATGTTTTAGAAAATATGCTATAATTTAGTGAAAAACAGAAAACTTTCCTGGCTTTCTGTGCACTCTGCCTTGTTTTTTTTATTATTTATTTTTAAAAAAATCTCTTGCTTGCTTGGTCTGCTTCTAGCATCCGTTCTTCTCTCTGGGGTTATTTTATCTTTCTGTGCTTGGTGTCTTCCTCTGTAAAATTGATAAAGTAGACTGAGTTCTCTCTCTCTCTCTCTTTTTTAAGATTTTATTTATTTGACAGAGATCACAAGTAGGTAGAGAGGCAGGGAAGCAGGCTCCCCGCTGAGCAGAGAGCCGGATGCGGAGCTCGATCCCAGGACCCTGAGATCATGACCTGAGCCAAAGGCAGAGGCTTTCACCCACTGAGCCACCCAGGTGCCCCTCTCTCTCTCTCTTTATAAAAAAGATTTTATTTATTTATTTGACAGAGAGAGAGATCAGAGGTAGGCAGAGAGGCAGGCAGAGAGGGAGGGGGAAGCAGGCTCCCCGCTGGGCAGGAGCCCAATGTGGGGCTCGATCCCAGGACCCTGAGATCATGACCTGAGCTGAAGGCAGAGGCTTAACCCACTGAGCCACCCAGGTGCCCCTGAGTTAACTCTTTTTTTTTAACCTGTTTATTTTATTAGTTTATGTTTAGGGCAGAAATTATCTCATATCCTTTCTCTCATCTTCCCTAGAAATAGGCAGCAGCCATTTTGTTACTACCAGCTTTCTTTGAGGCAGAGCAGAGAAGGGTGTTTTTAACCAAATAAACCTTAGCAATAAAGAATTACCAGAGAAGTTTGAAATATAATTGCTACTGAAGACAGTATTATAGAACTCTTTTCCTTTTATTGCTTTGCTTACTAGATTGGTGTACATTTAAAAATATTTTTCTTCCTACCTTTTCTTTCTCAGATTAATAGTTCTGTTAGTGGAGCACCTCGGTGGCACAGTTGATTAAGCATGTCTTCAGCTCTGGTTGTGATCCCAGAATCCTGGGATGAGAGTCCCGCACTAGGCTCCCTGATCAGTGGGGAGTCTGCTTCTCCCTCTGCCTCCCCTTCCTCCTGCTTGTCTTCTCTCTCTCTCAGATGAATAAAACCTTTTTTTTTTTTTTTTTTTTAAAGATTTTATTCATCTGAGATCGAGAGAGGGAGAGAGAGAGACAGGGTACAAGCAGGGGGAGAGGTAGAGAGAGAGAGAGAAGCAGACTGCCTGCTGACCCGGGAGCCCAACATGGGACTCAGTGCTAGGACCTGGAGATCATGACCTGAGCTAAAGGCAGACACCTAACCATCTAAGCAACCCTGGTGCCCCACAAATAAATATAATCCTTAAAAAAAAATTTATGTTTAAATAGCTATATGTAACTGGGTGCTGCCCTATTGCCCAGTATAGCCCCAGATTATGCATTTTAGCAGCAGACATTTTTATGAGCTCTCAGTGATATGCCCAGCATTATGTTTAGTGCCAGAAATGTTGTGATCTGGCAGTATGGTAAGGGAGATAGACGGTTGAAGTGGTAAATGTACTAGTTCGTGTATTAAAGAAAAGTACAATGTTATAAGCGAACATAGATACCAATTTTTATCTAACCCAGGCTGAGGGTGAATCACATTGGGGGTGTTCTTAAGCCAAAAGAAATCTTGTGTCAAATATCCGATTGTAGGGGCGCCTGGGTGGCTCAGTGGTTTAAGCCTCTGTCTTCAGCTCAGGTCATGATCTCAGGGTCCTGGGATCGAGTCCCACATCGGGCTCTCCGCTCAGCGGGGAGCCTGCTTCCCCCTCTCTCTCTGCCTGCCTCTCTGCCTACTTGTGATCTCTCTTAAAAAAAAAAAAAAATCTGATTGTATTCTGCTTGAGTACTGAACTTAGGTCCATCCTTGTGGTGTTACAGTATCACCAAGGGCTATGGAACCACCTGGCCATTATTATTTTTACGTGTTTGGTGTTTTTATGCTTTAACCCTGGATCTTGTATAGAATTAATAGGTCTTCCTTCATTTGTGAAAATCTGAACAACAGAATTATAAATCATTAAGGCTGCAGTTTGGCTAAAGTTTTTATTTTTTATTATATTTTTTTAAGATTTTATTTATTGGGGCGCCTGGGTTGGCTCAGTGGTTTGGGCTGCTGCCTTTGGCTTGGGTCATGATCTCAGGGTCCTGGGATCGAGCCCCGCATCGGGCTCCCTGCTCCGCAGGAAGCCTGCTTCCCTCTCTCTCTCTCTCTGCCTGCCTCTCTGCCTACTTGTGATCTCCGTCTTTCAAATAAATAAATAAAATCTTTAAAAAAAAAAAAAAAAAAAAAAAAAAGATTTTATTTATTAAGAGAGAAATCATGACCTAAGCTGAGATCAAGAATCGGATACTTAAACTGACTGAGTCACCAGGCTTCCCTAAAGTGCTTACTTTTAAGTGTGTGCTGTTTGGCCATTGCCTTGCTCTCAGATAACATTTCGTTCCTGTTATGAAGTTCTGGCAAGGAGATTGATTGCCTTTGATCTGTGATTCTTGGTCATATGTATTGCATAGGTCCTTGAGGTCAAATCTCCAGGGCTTTAGGAGTTTCACGTAAGAATATGAGTTCTGAGAGAAGAGTAACAGTTTTTACAGCTTCTTTAGGGCTGATCTTTTTTTTGTGGGGGGGAGGTGGGGGATTTTATTTATTTATTTGACAGGGATCACAAGTAGGCAGAGAGGCAGGCAGAGAGAGGGAAGCAGGCTCCCATGTTAAGCAGAGAGCTCTATGTGGGGCTCGATCCCACAATCCTGGGATCATGACGTGAGCGGAGGGCAGATGCTTTAACCCACTGAGCTGCCCAGGCGCCCCTGGGGCTCATCTTTATCTGAATTCTTAAAGAGATGAGGGAATGCCTTGTTATTCCTTAGAGCCCCTGGATGTCAGGATCCATTTGTAGTCCCTTTGGTTTGATCTCTTCAGAACCTTCTCAGAGCTATGTAAATCTTGGCTTGGGGAATGAGGGCATTAAGTGTTCTCTCTTTTTGCTCTTATGCTGGTCCTCATTTTTCTTCAGCTCATTCTGGAGGAACTCAGGTCGGTGTAAGCCATGTACCTAATGAATTGTCATGGCTTTTCTCTAGACATTGAAGAGTAAGTTCTTTTTTTTTTTTTTTTTTTTTTTAAGTATTTTATTTATTTTACAAGTAGGCAGAGAGGCAGGCAGAGAGAGAGAGAGAGGAGGAAGCAGGCTACCTGCTGAGCAGAGAGCCCGATGAGGGACTGGATCCCAGGACCCAGAGATTGTGACCTGAGCTGAAGGCAGAGGCTTTAACCCACTGACCCACCCTGGCGCCCAGTGCTTTGGTTTTTAGCCCCAGGGGACAGAGTCTATAATTAAGCACTTACAGGTAATTTAAATGGGTTGCATTCATGGGGCACCTGGCTGTCTCAGTCAGTAGACATGCAATTCTTGATCTTGGGGCTATGAATTTGAGCCCCACATTGTGGGTAGAGTTTATCTAATAAAAAAATAAAAATAAAAATGAATGGGTTGCATTCATCAGTAACTGTCTTGCTTCTTGAATATTTTGAAGTTTATGCCTGTCAGTCTTAAAAAAGAGCTTGGATTTTGGGGCTCCTGGGTGGCTTAGTCGTTAAGGGTCTGCTCTCGGCTCAGGTCATGATCCTGGGGTCCTGGGATTTAGCCCTATGTCAGGCTCCCTGCTCAGTGGGAACCCTGTTTCTCCCACTCCCCCTGCTTGTGTTCCCTCTTTTTCAGTGTCTCTGTCAAATAAATAAAATCTTTAAAAAATAAAAAGAGCTTGGATTTTGTTGTGGTATGGTTTTGATGAACTGTGGTATACTGGGCTCTTTTATTATTATTTTTTTAAAGATCTATTTATTTAGAGAGAGAGAGCAAGCAAATATGGGGGGGGGGCAGAGAGGGGAGAGAGAAAATCCTAAGCAGACTTTGCACTGAACTCAGAGCCTGATGTGTGGCTCAATCTCAGGACCCTGAGATTATGTATGACCTGAGCTGAAACCAAGACTGGACACTCAAGCGACTGAGCCACCGAGGCACCTCCAATGGGCTGTTTCTAGTGTAATTCATTGTACTAGGAGGAGGAACAATTTTACTGCATATCAATCTAGAAAAGTAGAGTTTGTGATTTTAATTTGTTGGGTTAATGAATTCCATTGTCAGACCGTAAACACATACTTAAGGCAATTAGAATTCTGATGGCATAGATCTTTTCTTTAGATTCAAATCCAATTAATACTTAATATTTTTGAAGTGAATTGTGTATTATTTTGATTTTTTAAAGATTTTATTCATTTATTTGACAGACAGAGATCACAAGTAGGCAGTGAGGCAGGCAGAGAGAGAGATGGGGAAGCAGGCTTCCCGCTGAGCAGAGAGCCCAATGCCGGGCTTGATCCCAGGACCCTGGGATCATGACCTGAGCTGAAGGCAGAGGCTTTTTATTTTTTATTTATTTATTCCTAAGATTTTATTTATTTGTCAGAGAGAGAGGGTGAGAGAGAGTGAGCACAGGCAGACAGAATGGCAGGCAGAGACAGAGGGAGAAGCAGGCTCCCTGCCGAGCAAGGAGCCCGATGTGGGGCTCGATCCTAGGATGCTGGGATCATGACCTGAGCCGAAGGCAGCTGCTTAACCAACTGAGCCACCCAGGCGTCCCTTATTTTTTTTAAACAGTTATTCCACCTTTTTCATTTTATTTATTTATTTTATTTTTTAAAGATTTTATTTATTTATTTGTTTGAGAGAGAGAGAGAAGAGAGAATGAGAGAGAGCATGAGAGGAGAGAGGTCAGCAGGAGAAGCAGACTCCCTGGCAAGCAGAGGGTCTGATGTGGGACTCGATTCCAGGACTCCAGGATCATGACCTGAGCTGAAGGCAGTCGTCCAACCAGCTGAGCCACCCAGGCACCCTGAAGGCAGAGACTTTAATCGACTGAGCCACCCAGGCGCCCCTGTTTCCATTTTTTTTATAGATCATTTGTTCAGTAGAAATGGTGAGCCACCTATGTAGTTTTAGGTTTCCTAGTAGCCATATTGAAAAGTAAAAAGAAACAGGTGCAATCAATTTTTTGAATTTTATTAAATTTTTTTATTTATTTAAGTAGTATCTACCCCTTGTGTGGGACTTGAACTCATGACCCCGAGATCAAGAGTTGTACTCTCCAACTAGCCAGCCAGGCTCCCCAAAATTGATTTTAATAACATACTTAACCCAGTATATATAATATATTATCTTTTTTTTTAAGTACACTAATCTTGGGGCTCCTGGGTTGCTCAGTGGGTTAAAGCCTCTCCCTTCGGCTCAGGTCGTGATCCCAGGGTCCTGGGATTGAGCCCTGCATTGGGCTCTCTGCTCAGCAGTGAGCCTGCCCCCCCCCCCCCCCCCCCGCCTGCCTCTCTGCCTACTTGTGATCTCTGCCTGTCAAATAAATAAATAAAATCTTAAAAAATATATATATAACGTATGCTAATCTTAAGTGTACTTTATGATTTTTATACTTGTATGCACTTTTTCTTATTTAAAGATTTTATTTATTTGTCAGAGAATGAGCACACATGGGAAGCAGTAGGCAGAGGGAGAAGCAAGTTCCCCACTGAGCAAGGAACCTGATGAGGGACTCAATACCAGGACTCTGGGATCATGACCTGAGCTGAAGGCAGACACTTAACCGACTGAGCCACCCAAGTGGGAGGGAGAGAGAATCTTAAGGAGACTCCCTGCTGAGTGGGGAGCCAATGTGGGGTTCTATCTCATGACCCTGAAATCATGACCTGAGCTGAAGTCAAGAGTTGGATGCTTAACAGACTGAGCCACCCAGAGGCCCCCAAAATATTACCATTTTAACTTGTGCTCATTATAAAGATTGTTAGTGGGATATTGTATTTTACATTCTTTGTACTAAATTTTTCCACTCCAGTGTGTATTTTACACTTAGAGCACATCTGTCTTGCAGTAGCCATATTTCAAAAACTCAGTAGCTCCATGTGGCTTAGTGGCTACCTAGAGAACTTGTAGTTCTGTAGTGTTATCTGTATGATAAATATTGCTTTACCGTCTATTTTCAGAGAGGACCAGGGAAAGATGAAGGGAGTACGAGTCAATAGGGGGATGCTTCACACCTCTTCCCATCTGGGTTTGTTGCTCTATAAACAGCTATGGATAGATCTATTATTTCTCTATTTTCTCCACCAACTGCTTAAGTCAGGAACTGTTTTTTGTTTCAATTTCCCTAGGGGTTGTCAGTGCTTGGCACAAAGTAGACACTAATAAACAAATGCTTACTAGAAGTCTGTATGGAGAACAAGGTGCTTTAAACCCTGCCTGTGGGGGCGTCAGCTCAGGTCATGGTCTTAGGGTCCTGGTATCGAGCCCCACATCAGGCTCTCTGCTCGACAGGGAGCCTGCTTCCTCCTTTCTCTCTGCCTATCTCCTCTTCCTACTTGTAATCTCTGTCTGTCAAATAAATAAATAAAAAATTTTAAAAAATATTAAAAAAAAAAAAAACCCTGCCTCTGAAGATTTATTGCATTTCTGAAAGCTGGATGTGTTATGTCATTCATACTAGTTATACATGTATCCCTTCCCAAGGTTATTCCTCAAATTGGGA
Source organism: Mustela nivalis (assembly GCF_964662115.1). Taxonomy (NCBI): domain Eukaryota; kingdom Metazoa; phylum Chordata; class Mammalia; order Carnivora; family Mustelidae; genus Mustela; species Mustela nivalis. The sequence continues at coordinate 14,338,125 of NC_139029.1, read as the reverse complement.
ACAGAAGAAAATGTATACACCATGAGGAATAAGTCTACATGCAGAGGGATTCTACAGTTGGTAAATACTGGTATACAGTCTCATAGTTTAGCTTTTTTTTTTGCTATTAGTAATAACTGATGTTCAATGAACATATGCTGTGTGGTCTGTACATTTTTTGGTCCCATTTAATTTTTATAATACTGCTTTGGATAGGTAGGTGGTATCGACCTCATGGTATAGATGATGAAGATGGGTTATAACTTTTTTCTGTTACAAAAGGCATTTACTTCAGGATGCCTGGGTGGCTCAGTTCTTAAGCACCTGCCCTCAGCTCAGGTCATGATCCCAGGGTCCTGACATCAAGCCCCACATTGGGCTCCCTGCTCAATGGGAAGCCTGCTTCTCCCACTTCTCCTGTTTGTGTTCCCTCTCTTGCTATGTCTCTCTGTCAAATAAATAAACAAAATTAAGATTTTTTAAAAAAATTTGACAGCACAAGTAGGCAGAGAGGCAGGCAGAGAATGCTGAGCAGAGAGCCTGATACGGGGCTCAATCTCAGGATCCTGAGATCATGACCTGAGCTGAAGGCAGAGGCTTTAACCCACTGAGCCTCTCAGGTGCCCCAGTAAAATTAAAAAAAAAAAAAAGAAAAAGAAAAAAGGCATTTACTTCTCATGAATGGAATTAGTGCATAAGTTTAGTGTGTATGGTTGGATATATTTTCCCTTTTAGAATCCATAGTAATAGTGTGATTGATGATTATATTTTACATAAAATATACATTTGTGTTTAGGGAGATGCAGAGGGTACATCTGGTTTGAAAACTTAAACTATTTTGAAATACTGCAGATTTTAAAAAGTACACTATAACACAGCAAATCCATGTATCCATCAGACAGCTTCACCAACAAAATGTTATCAATATAAAACCCTCAGCATGTTCCCTCCTTGATCACTTGCTCCTCTCTTTCATCAGAGGTGATTGTTATCCTGAATTTGGGACTTATTAGTCCAATGTATTTCTTTCTTTTTTTCTTTTAAGATTTTATTTATTTGCTTGAGAGAGGGAAGCAGTCTCCCCGATGAGCAGAGTCCCGATTCAGGGCTCGATCCCAGGACCCTGGGATCATGACCTGAGCCAAAGGCAGAGCCACCAGGCACCCCTAGTCTAATGTATTTTTTTGTATATTTCCTATACATTTGTATTTCAGTTTTCTAAATCTTTTTAGTTTTATTACACTGCAGAAGAAATCAGAATTCTTTTTTTTTTTTAAGATTTTATTTATTTATTTGATAGAGACACAACGGGAGAGGGGAGCAGAACCAGGGGGAGTGGGAGAGGGAGAAGCAGGCTTCCTTCTGAGCCAGGAGCCTGATGTGGGGCTCCATCCCAGGACCTTGGGATCACGTCCCGAGCCGAAGGCAGACCCCAATGACTGAGCCACTCAGGTGCCTCAGACATCACCTTTTTTTTTTTTTTTTAAAGATTTTATTTATTTATTTGACAGACAGGGATCATAGGTAGGCAGAGAAAGCAGGCAGAGAGACAGGAGGAAGCAGGCTCCCTGCTGAGCAGAGAGCCTGATTTGGGGCTGGATCCCAGGATTCTGGGACCATGACCTGAGCTGAAGGCAGAGGGTTTAACCCACTGAGCCTCCCACGCGCCTGGCAGCATTCTTTTTTTTTTTTTTTTTTTTTAACATTTTATTTTATTTATTTATTTGAGAGAGAGACAGTGAGAGAGAGTATGAGTGAGGAGAAGGTCAGAGAGAGAAGTAGACTCCCCGTGGAGCTGGGAGCCTGATGCAGGACTCGATCCCGGGACTCCAGGATCATGACCTGAGCTGAAAGCAGTCGCTCAACCAACTGAGCCACCCAGGCGCCCGCCTGACAGCGTTCTTAAGTCACAATTGCTGTGACTACTTTTTAAGCCTGTGGAGTTTTTTTCTGAACTTACTTCCAAATTTTTATTTCTGGATAGAATTATTAAGTTTCATTTTGAGAAATAGGAACATTTTATTTCAGAGAGCTTTTCTAAGTGTAATTGGCCAATATTTTGAACATTTAAATTTTTTTTTCTCCTAAAGGCTAAGGACAAGACCATTTTAAATTATTTTGCTCAGTGAAGTAAAATTCTCATGTGAGGTTTTATTAAATATGGTCTCTTCACTATTGATAGGCATAAGCAGAGAAGAAGCAGGTAACATTGGAATACACAGTGGAAATCAAGAAATTTAGTTCAAAGATTAGGGATAATGCATACGATGATAGTGATCTTTAAGGATCTAAATTCCGATTTTTCAGAACAGTGCTTTTGTTAGGATAATGGCGGGGTGGGCGACTAGAATATTTAATATACCTTGAACCACCATCAGTCCTTTATTTTTTTTTTTTTCATTTTTTAAAGATTTTATTTATTTATTTGACAGATAGAGATCACAAGTAGGTAGAGAGGCAGGCAGAGAGAGAGGAAGGAAAGCAGGCTCCCTGCTGAGCAGAGAGCCCAATGCGGGCCTCGATCCCAGGACCCTGGGATCATGACCTGAGCCGAAAGCAGAGTGCCACCTAGGCACCCCTGATTTGTTTATTTTATTTTATTTTTTTAAAGATTTTATTTATTTGCCAGAGATAGAGAGAGAGTACACACAAGCAGGCAGAGAGGCAGGCAGAGGCAGCGAGAGAAGCAGGCTCCCTGCCGAGCAAGGAGCCCGATGCGGGACTTGATCCCAGGATCTTGGGATCATGACCTGAGCCGAGGGCAGCGGCTTAACCAACTGAGCCACCCAGGCGTCCCTGATTTGTTTATTTTATTTTACTTTTTTTTAAAGATTATTTATTTATTTATTTGACAGAGAGAGAGATTACAAGTAGGCAGAGAGGCAGGCAGAGAGAGAGAGGAGGAAGCAGGCTCCCCGCTGAGCAGAGAGCCTGATGCGGTACTCGATCCCAGGACCCTGAGATCATGACCTGAGCCGAAGGCAGCGGCTTAACCCACTAGGCCACCCAGGCGTCCTGATTTGTTTATTTTTAAGTGAACTCTGTGCCCGGCAGAGTTTGGCTCTAACTCACAACCCAGAGATCAAGAGTCACATGTGCTACCCTAGGCCAGCCAGGTGTCCCTCCTTTTTGATTTTTCATACTCTGAAAGGTGGGGCTATGGTAGAAGGTAGAGCTATTTTATTTCTTGATTGATCTGTGTTTACTTCTCTGTTAGTAGTGGTGATAGTCCAAACTGGAATGGCTCAGATATCAGCCATGAAGGAAGAACGGTAAAGTTGCAATATTATTTAATTCTGGTACATTGTTGTTTTTAATAGAATTTTTCCATCTGAAACAAAATAAATGTTCAAACGGGAAATTGGGAAGCTTTAAAAGATGTGAAGAGGGACGCCTGGGTGGCTCGGTTGGTTGGATGACTGCTTTCGGCTCCGGTCATGATCCCAGAGTCCCGGGATCGAGTTCCGCATCGGGCTCCCAGCTCCACGGGGAGTCTGCTTCTGAACTCTCTGACCTTCTCCTTGCTCATGTTCTCTCTCACTGTCTCTCTCTCAAATAAATAAATAAAATCTTAAAAAAAAAAAAAGATGTGAAGAAAACTCAACCATAATTCCATTATTCAGAATAGTTTTTTGGATTTAGCATGTTTCTTAAGGTTTATTTCATTCTCTTTTAATTGCTTCAGTTCCTCCATAGTATTCTAAACCATAGGATTGGATGAGAATTTATCAGTGTTAATAGGAAGGGTTTTTTTAAATTTTTTTTTTTAAAGATTTAATTTATTTGACAGAGAGAAATCACAAGTAGATGGAGAGGCAGACAGAGAGAGAGAGAGAGGGAAGCAGGCCCTCTGCTGAGCAGAGAGGCCGATGCGGGACTTGATCCCAGGACTCTGAGATCATGACCGGAGCCGAAGGCCGCGGCCCAACCCCCTGAGCCACTCAGGCGCTCCTATAGGAAGGGTTGTGAGTAGGATGTTAAGGAGATGATAAACTTTAATTTGAAAGGTGAAGGAAATGTTTGAATGTTAAGAAAAATAACCTCTTTTTCAGCATTATTTTGGGGTCAAGGACACTTTTTACCATGTTTATTGCATTTCAAGTAAAAAATATCTAGCATTATTTATCTTTAGTTTGGCATGGTGAACACTATTTATATTGATAGTTATCTTAATGTTGCCTTCATAATGAAAAATACTTTTCCTGCATATAGAATTCTGGGTTGACAGTTTTTTTCTTCTGCTACTTTGAAGTAGTTTAAAAAAAAAAAAAGTCCTTGTCTTCTTGCTTGTGTAATCTCTGACAAAATCTGATGAAATTTTTATCTTTGTTCTTGAATGTATATGTAATACCCATTCCTCACCCCCTCCCACCCCCAGCCCTTTAGATGCCTTTGAGCTTTTTGACTTTGATGTGGGGAGGCATCTGTGTCTGTTGTCTCAGGATTTCTTTAAGCCTCTTGAATCTGTGGCTTGATAGCATTTTGTATTTCTGAAAAACTTTTTTTTTTTTTAAGATTTTATTTCAGAGCGTGCTTGAGCCAGGAAGGGAAGGACAAAAGGAGAGGCAAAGCAGTCTTGCCTCTCAGTAGGGAGCCTGATAGGGGTGGGGGTGGGGGGCTTGATCCCAGGACCTTGGAATCATGACCTGAGCTGAAGGCAGACACTTACTTAGTCACACAGGTGCCCCTATTTCTGAAAAGTTCTTGACCATTATCTCCAAGTATTTCTTCTGCCCCAGTCTCTCTCTTTTCTCCTTGTGAGACTTCATTTTGTATGTAAGTTAGGCCATTTGATAGTGTCTCTCAACATTGGATGCTTTTTTTGCTCTCTTCTCTGTTTCAATTTGGGTAATGTTTATTCATGTGTCTTCATGTATTTTCAAGTTCATTGATTCTTTTCATTAGCTGAGTCCACTCTGCTATTGAGTTTGTTGAAAGAATTCCTTATTTCTGACACTGAAGCATTTCAATTTGACTTTTAGAAATAGCCTCCCATCTCTTTTCTGAAATTATGTCTCTGTTCACGTATATTATCTACCTTTTTCACTAAGTCCTTGAACATATTAATCATCATAATTAAGAAAGAATTCTGTCTGATAGCTCCAGTATCTGAGTGATCCTCGAGTTCAGCTTGTCTTGATTGCTTTTTCTGTTCAGTATTGGTGGTTTTTGGTGTGTGTGTTTCTCATAATTTTTATTTAAGTTTTGGGCATTTTGTGTAGTATAGTAGAGACTGAGGGAAATAGTATTTATTCTTGAAAATATGGCTACCCGTTGTGGTGGGGTGTTGAGTCAAATTCATCATGAGTTGAGCTAGTCTGGGGATTTATTGTTCTCATCTTCAGTGTATCACAGGCTTCAAAGTCTTACAGTGGTGGCTAATGTTAGCCCACTGGTAGAAGGCTGTTGCTTGCTAGTTGATGTTAGGATTGTGGACGTAGTTATTCTGGTCCAGCTTCAGTGTTAGGCTTCAATGTCTACCTTGGCCCTAAAGATGGGGCTTTATCATTGTTCCCTTTCCTCCTTCTCTTGACAGTCAGTATTTGCCTTGTATTTGTGGTTGTTCTTGGATGGGGTTTCCTGCCCCTCACCCAGCGTTAGGATACTTCTACTTGGTATATCAGTGTTCAATCCTAGGCCCCAAATGATTTCTTACCCTTCCCCACAAGGGTAGAGGAATTTGCTTATTGTCTTATCCTGGCAACAGTAGATGTTTGCCAGTGTCCTGGCAGTGTGAATGTTTATTGCCTCTTTCCCAGTGGCCTAATAATGTTTTTGCTTCATAGGAGAAAAGGATCTGGGGAAGCCAGTGGGTCTTTGTGCCCGTTCTCAGTGATGGCTGAAAACTTCCTACATTCCTGTAATACTGAGTGGGACTCTCTCTGGTTTTTTTTGCCATGAATCTAGTCTTTCTCATGAGCACCCAGTGGAGGCCTTTAGAAAAGAGCTTGCAAGTGAGTGCAGACTCCTATTGTACCTAGAATACTGAGTTGGGAGAGTGTTAGGCTAGTCTACACTTAGCTCTTAGGAGCTTATTTTAGATATTATAATTACCTCTTTTTCTTTCTTTTAAAGCTTTTTTATTTTTTTATTTGAGAGAGAGAGAGTGAGAGAGAGAGGGAACGCAAGCAAGGGGAGTGGGAGAGGGAGAAGCCCGTTTCCCACTGAGCAGGGAGCCCGATGCGAGCTTGATTCCAGGACCCTGGGATTGAGACCTGAGCCAAAGGCGGAAGCTTAAGCAGAAGCTTAACGACTGAGCCACCCAGGAGGCCCTAATTACCTCTTTTTCTTGTAGTCTGCCATGTGTGTTCTGTCCTTTATTGGGGGGCCTTTTCTGACTTTAGAATTCGGCTTATTTGGTTGCCTCATAACTTTAGCAGTCTCTGATGGGCTCAAGTGAAGTTGTGGTGTTTTCGATTATCTGGCCTTTTCTTTTAGAGTGGGTGCCATATTCTTTGCAATTTTTTCTATCTTAAGCAAAAACAGTAATCTGATGAAAATCTCTAGAGTTTATCAACCTGTGATAAACTTAATTCCAAAAAGGATTCAGTGTGGTTTACAAAAATACTTCATGTAACATTAGATGAAGAAACTAGATAAGGAAATCAAAGCGAAGGGAAAACAGGATGTGGGTAAACAGACAGGCAGACAGGTAGGTAGAGCTTGAGTATTCTATTGAAATAAATGCCAATGACCTTGGATGGTTGTTGGGTGTGGGTTGCAGATTTGGATCTGAGCTTCATTATGACAACAACAAAGTTATAAGATTGACAGTGCTCAAAATTTTGGTATAAATTTATTTTCATGGGTGCCTTTATTATTATTTTTTTTTAATTTTATTTATTTATTTGACACACAGAGCTCGCAAGTAGCACAGAGGCAAGCAGAGAGAGAGGAGGAAGCAGGCTCCCCGCTGAGCAGAGAACCCGATCTGGGGCTCGATTCCAGGACCCTGAGATCATGACCTGAGCTGAAGGCAGAGGCTTTAACCCACTGAGCCACCCAGGCACTCCAAGAAAGTCTTTTTTAAGGGGAAAATTGAACAGAGATATGAAGGAAGTGGAGCGTTGTCAGCATATTTGTGGGTGGAGTGTGTTGGGTAGAGGGAACAGTAGGTGCAAAATCTCTTTAGTTTATACCATTCACACACATTTGGCATGTGAAGGAGGCCAGTATAATTTGAGATGAGGATGTCAGGGGCCAGTTTATGTAGGCCCTCATAGGAAATGGTAAGGATTTTGGATTTTATTCTGCGACGAGAAAACATTGGAGGGTTTAGAGCAGAGAAATGATATTTATATGACGTTTTTAAGAATTCGATTTTACATATACTTAACCTCCCTAGATTCTGTAATTAACATTTGGCTTATTATACTGCTTTATCAAATCATTCCATTTGTCTACAGATACCAGGAAGACCCCATTTTCTTCTAAAATACTTGTTCTGTTTTCTGGAGAGTATCTTAAAATTTACTTTTAGAACATTTTTTTGATCTTAAGTAATTTATTGTTGTGGTAAAATAGTAATAATTCTAGAAGGCTTAGCTATTTGTCACTTATTTTATTTTATTTTTATTTTTTTAAGATTTTATTTATTTATTTGACAGACAGGGATCACAAATAGGCAGAAAGGCAGGCAGAGAAAGAGGGGGAAGCAGGCTCTTTGCTGAGGGGAGCCCGATGTGGGGCTGAGGCTCGATCCCAGGACCTGAGTCGAAGGCAGAGGCTTTAACCCACTGAGCCACCCAGGTGCCCCTTGTCACTTATTTATTAAGGTATACTGCGGTTGAGATTCAGTCTTTTACTCTTTTCAGTGATGCTAAAGGTGCTTGATGCCTATGAAAGAAAGGGGGAATGCTGCTAGGGGAGGCAAAATAGATGAGGGTACAGAAGTGAGAGTACTGAGGGCAAAAGTTAGCCACTTCATCAGTTGACCTAGTGTCAGCTCTGTTCATGTGTGAACTGGGATACCTGATGACTTTGTTTCCCTTATGTTGGTGTAATGTTTGCTTAAGTCTCTTTAGTTTCAGTATTAATACTTTAGATAAACATAGAATGGTATTGTGGCTAAGAGTGTGGACTCCAGAGTCAGAATATTGATGTTTGAATTCTAGCCTACGAGTTTTTTGTTTTGTTTTTGCTTTTCTCTGCCTCAGTTGTCTCCTTGAAATGGGACAAAATAATGAAACTTTGCTTTGAGGTTTGTTGTAAATGAATTAATGTGCATGGAACAAAGTGGGGCATACAAAAGTAAGGGCCTAGTAATGTGAGCTGTTCATATTATATGGAATATGTAACCATAAGCATTTGTTTTTAAGGGCGCTTTGTTGTTAACAAAGTGAGGTGTTTCAACAGTGTTTAAACAGTATTTCTAGGACTTCCCTATTTGTTTTTGTTTCACAGTAATTTTGTCAGCAGTTGAATGATTCTGATGGAATGTACTATCTCCTAGATCATCAAGATATGCCTGGTTCAGTTTTCTATTTTGAAATAAACTAGTGACCATTAAAATTTTAAGTCTTAATATGTCCCTGAAATTTGACTGATTACTGGGTATACAGAAATAACTTGTGTTTGAATAATTAAGCCAGTCATATTTGTAGGCTAATGGAGTATCTTACTTAAAATTCCTGCTTTATAAAGAGGACTCCAGGGTGGCTCAGTCGGTTAAGCATCTGCCTTTGGCTCAGGTCATGATCCCAGGGTCCTGGGGTCGAGTCCTGCATTGGGCTTTCTGTCCAGTGCCCTTCTCTCCTGCTTCTGCTTTCTCTTTCCTTCTCAAATAAATAAATGAAATCTTAAAAAAAAAAAAAAAAAGAACTTTGTTAGTTAGGTCTGTAATTATCAGAATTTTTTATATTCCAAGAGTTTAGTTCTTTAAGCATGAAGAACTTGTTGTTTGTTAAGGTGACCACCATATTAACATATTATACTTCTAATTGTGTCTCCTCTTTTAATTTACTTTATTGTAGTGTAGTGTAGATTTGCTTCATTTTTTAAAATTCCAGTTAGTTAACATACAGTGTTATGTTAGTTTCACGTATACAATATAGTGATTCAGCACTTGCATACAATGCCCAGTGCTCATCACAGGTGCACCTCTTAATCCCTATCACCTATTTAGCCCATTCCCCCACCCACCTTCATTGTTGTAACCTTAAATTTATTCTCCGTAGTTGAGTCGGTTTCATGGTTTGCCCTCCTCTTACTCTTTTTATTGTATCTCCTCTTTTAAAAACCTGTTTTTTGTATCTCATAAGCATGTCAGATTTGATCTTTTACATGTTAGTATTTTAATGGGCACATGGTTATTGAGAAATTAGTGGGTTTAAATGGATATATAATTAAATTGCCCCTTGTTCAAATTTATAGTAGCTGATGTTTTTTTGGTAACGTGTTTTACTTCGGATGTATACTTGTGGAACTTGTTTTTTAACCTGGATGAGTTGGAACAGTTAGTTGATGTGGTGGTAATTTTAGATCTGTTTGGTAAAAAGAAGAACAAAGCCAGAAAACATTGTAATAACAAAAAAAATCATGACCAAAATATTAATGTCTCCTTTTTTTTTTTAAAGTCTATTTATTTAAGTCATCTCTACACCCAGTATGGAGCTTGAACTCATGATCATGAAATCAAGTCACATGCTCTTTTGAGTGAGCCAGCCAGGCTCCGCCTTTCTCCTTTTTTGGTTAACAGTTGAGAAAAGGCATACCTTAGCATGTATTTTTTTAAAAATGAGGTCTTTAGCTCGACCTATTTTATGTATGTATGTATGTATGTATGTATATATTTTTAAAAGCTTTTTGTTTGTTTATTTTAGAGAGAAAGTATGCATGTGCACATGTCCAGGTGGAGGAGCAGTGGGGTGGGGGAGAAGCAGAGGGAAAGGGACAAACAGACTCCACATTGAGGCAGAGCCTGATGGGGGGGCTTGATCCCATGACCCCAAGATCATGACAAGCCTAAATCAACAGTTGGACATTAAATTGACTGAGGCACCCAGGTGCCCCTGACCAATTTTAAATGGTTGGTATTAATTTTTTCGAAGAGTTATACTGTTTAAGTATTTAGGAAAATAGTTTATTGGCAGGCCAAAATGAATGCCACTTGAATTTGAGGAGGAGATATATAATATTTGAGGTATTTGAGGAAGAGAATATGATGTGTTTCTAGTCTCTTAATTGATCCCTAGACCATCCGAAACTGTGTACCAGAGCATTTCAGTCTCCTAGTAATTGCCTTCACTGTATGCACTTTGTCATCCCTGGGATTATACCATTTAGTAGTATTCCTGTTTTTCATGGACACTGTGCAAAATTTTACTTAATTATAATGTAGGAAAGAAATTTTTTTGCAGGTAAGTTTTTTTTTTCTGTTTAAAATAAAAAATTAACCAGTGCAGTGTTGTATAAATGACTTCTATACAGCAGTGCAGTGTTGTATGAATTCAGTGATAAAATCACTGACTTCTACTCCAGAAACCACTGTTGCACTGTATCAGTATGGTAACTACCTAAATTTATGGAGCTTCTGTTTTGTGGGGATTGGCATATTAGATTTTTTTTTTTAAAGTAGATTCCACACCCAGCAGGTAGTAAACAAGGAGCTTGAACACATGACCTTGAGATCAAGACTGGAGCTGAGGTCAAGAGTCCAAGGCTTAAACAACCCAGCCATCCAGCACCCTCCACCCTGCCCCCATTCGGAGCAGTTTGATCCCATCACTTTTTTTTTTACTCTAGTGCCAGTAAGGTTTAAGCCAATTTTTGTCCCAAATGTTCTGATCTCTTTCAATTTAGGTGCTGAAGGCATCAAGTTTTTCTTTTTCGATTGATTCCTTTTTTCCCCCTCAAGTGTTTTGCTTTGTATTATTTAATTTATCGTTATTATATTTTAACCACTGACTCAGAGTCATTGTAGACTAGGGCAGATAGAAAGAATGCAGATCTTTTGAGACTCAAGAGATGTTTTACAATCTTCAGATATTTTGATAATTCACCATTAAGAGAGAAGGAGGAGGGTCATGAAGACATCTCAGAAAAAGCCTGGTATCAAATGGTACAACAGTTTCTAGAGGATTTTATTTACTTATTTATTTATTTAGAAGATTTTATTTGTTTATTTGATAGAGACAAAGCGATAGAGGGAACACAAGCTTGGGGAGTGGGAGAGGGAGAAGCAGGTTTTTCCACCAATCAGAGAACATGATGTGGGGCTCGATCCTAGAATCCTGGGGTCACAACTCCAGCTGAAGGCATATGCCTAACGACTGAGCCACCCACGTGACCCTAGAGGATTTTATTTTTAATTGGGATTAGATTATATGACTCTTAACATTCTATTTCCAGCTAGGCAGTTTTGCCTTCACACATGGTTTTGTCTTGTAAATTTCTAGCTTCCAAATTTATCATTATATAAGTCTTGCCTGAGTCTGAAATTCAGAATTGCTACTAGTGTAAGTGCAGTTACACATTATTCACATGTGTAATACAAACTGGCAGACTAAGCCCCCAGCTGATGTGTTAAATGCACTGGAAAGTAGTTTTTCACACATCTAATTTGTGTTAATTTCTTTTTTTCTTTCTTTCTTTATTTTTTTAAAAGATTTTATTCATTTTTTTGACAGAGAGAGACACAAGAGAGGGAACACAAGCAGGGAGAGTGGGAGAGGGAAAGTTTGTGTTATTTTCTTACATGAAAGTACTCAATAGTATTGGCCTGGACTGTAGTAATTGAATCACAGTTGAACTTGAATTAGTCTAAAGTGAAAAAAAAATCTGTTGTTTGACCTGGCAGGAAATTTGTCCTGTATGTGTATGCTAACTGCCTTAAGTATTAAGCATTAGGTATGTGAAAGCATATTAAATAATGAGGTGTTTAATTTGAAAAGCAGCAAGTTCACATTTTGACTAAATTCCAACTAACTTATGACATTCACAAAAAAGTCGTCCTCCTTCTCTCACCCTATACTTCAGAACTGGTAATGAACTAACAGGAAAAGAAGTTGCATGGCTTGAATTAGTCACTTGGATTTTGGTTTTCTCATATATAGGGAGATAGAAATTATTTGATGTCTTAGTGGTCACATGATTTTATTTTTATTTGGTAATTTAGAATTTATTCTTTGGCATAAAACAGTTTTTGTATAATGTAGTGAAAGAAGTGCTATTGAGAGTTACTCCTTTATCTTTTTGAATTGAAATATAGCTTTGTTTAAGATTCTTTCCAGTCATTAAGTCCATTATTTATAAATACATGAATTCATTACAGGGGAAACAGGATGGTAGCTATAAGCTTCTTTGGAATTGGAGCTCAGGGACCTGGGTTGAATCTTTGCTTTGACTGTTGTTGTTTTTTTTTTAAGATTTTATTTATTTATTTGAGAGAGAGAAAAAGCACTAAAAAAAAGCAAAGCACTAAAAAAAAATCTCTTAAAAAAAAAAGGGGGAGAGTCAGAGGGAGAAGCAGACTCCCTGCTGAGCAGAGAGCCTGATGTGGGACTTGACCCCAGGACTCTAGGATCATGACCTGAGCAGAAGGCAGTCGCTTAACCAACTGAGCATCCCCTGCTTTGACTGTTACTAGCTGTGTGACTGTGGGAAAGCCACCAAATGTCTGTTTTCTTCAGCTTCCTGATCTTTAAAATGGGTTTAAGAGCCATTATTTCACAAATTGTTTTGAGCCTTAAATGACAAGTACATGTACATGCTTAGCATGGAGTGCAACTTGCAGGGAATGCTCAGTAGTCTTGCTATTATTGTGTTTAATTTTCTCATTCTTCCCTCAGTGCTGTGCCATTACTGAGAGCTTCTTTTCTCGAAAGTGGCACCTTTCTCCTTACCTTCAGCATTCTTCTTCATACCAGGAGCAGAATGAGGTAGAGGAGTTAGCCTTTGTTTTTTATACGTAGGTGCATGTTCTTACTGAGTTTCAGATTTTAGAATGTGAAACTTCTTCCCACCCCTTTTTTTATGCTACTCACCTGACTCCTCAGTGGAGCATTGAAGTAGGACTTTGAAGTTATAGAATAGTTTTCAGTGGTCACTTAAGTATTTGGGATATGTAGAAGATCCCATGGGGTATCCAACTAGAACACTCCTCTTGTTACTCATCTGTGTGACAGGTCAATGGATGGACCTAGTAGTTTGTGAATTCTACTGAGCTTATTATGTCTTCTCTGTTATATACTAGGGAACATGTAGGGAAAGTGAAATAGGATTCTTTGAAGATAAACAAAACTTAAATATATACATTAATAATTGTGTTTTGCTGTTCTGTGCATTTACTCAGTAAATACAGTTGACCTTAGAAAAGGGAAATTTGGAGGTAAGAGTAGTCATAAAATACTTTGTTGGAGAGAAAGGATTTACATTTGGTCCTGAGGACTAGTTAGGATTTGTGTGATTTCAGAAGAGCTAGGTGATGAAAGTGAGGCAGAGATACAGGAGGGGAAGTGAATATGGCATATTTAGAGAGCTTTGAAGGAATAATAATAAAAACCCCAGAGCTAACATTTATTGAGCACTGAGTCTATGCCAGCTACCGTGTAGAGGATTGACTCATTTAATCGTTTTTTTAAAATTTTTTAATTTTTTAAAGATTTTTAAAAAAAATTTATTTGACAGACAGAGATCACAAGTAGGCAGAGAGGCAGGCAGAGAGAGAGAGGAGGAAGCAGGCTCCCTGCTGAGCAGAGAGCCCGATGCAGGGCTTGATCCCAGGACTCTGAGATCATGACCCAAGCTGAAGGCAGAGGCTTTAACCCACTGAGCCACCCAGGCACCCCTGACTCATTTAATCTTAACAGCAATTCTGTTTTACATATGGGGTTTCTAAGCTTGGCCATACTTGGTCATAATGCTGCGTTCTAAGTTTGTTTTAATGGAAGAGTTGTGTTTGTGCATAGATGAAGTTCTTTTGTTGCTGTATAACAAACCATCCCAAAACAGTTGTTAATGAACATCACAATATTTTCACATACTGAAAACAGTGGTGTAGAATAGCTAGAAATGTACTGTAATCTGAACCACAGAAGAGCCCCCCATGTTTCCTTCCAGTTAGTATCTGTGTCCACTGACCTACTTCTAATAGCATAACTTGTTTTTTGTTAGGTGTTGAAGTCTGTATGAATCTAATCATTCAGAATTTTCTTTTTTGTTTCTGGTTTCTTTTACTCAGCATTGTTTGTTGCTATGATTTTTTAAAAAGATTATTTAACTGAACTCTTTAAAAGCAAAGTTGAAAGGTTTTTTTTTTTTTTTTTAGTACAATAGAACACAAATGGAGTTGAACTTAAAAAATTTTTTTTGTAAGGATTTATATGAGAGTGCATGATTGGGGGAGAGGAGAAGCAGACTTTTTTTTAAAAGAAGCATTGAAAGTATGTATAAGGTTCTAAGCTTATATTATTAAAAATAATTTATGGCTGCTAAAGAATATACTGTTTTAAAGGCCAAGTTAGTTGACATAATTTGAAGTATTAGTCTTGTAATAATTTTTTAAAAAGGATTTATTTGTTTGAGAGAGAGAGTGCACGCGAGTGCTAGCAGGAGGAGGGGTGGTGGGAGAAGGATAAGCAGATTCTGTGCTGATCTTGGAGCTATAGTTGGGGCTGTATCCTATGATCCTGAGATCACAACCTGAGCCAAAACCAAGAGTCTGAGGCTTAACCGATTGAGTCCCCCGGTGCCCCTGAAATATCAAACTTTAAAATACTCCAGGTCAGGTGCTTAGGAGGCTCAGTCTGTTCAGCATCTGACATAGGCTCAGGTCATGATCCCAGGGTCCTGGGATCCAGCCTTGATTCAAGCTCCCCACCCAGCATGGGAATCTGCTTGTTTGTCTCCCTCTCCCTCTGCTCCCCACCCCATGCATGCTCTCTCAAATAAATAAACTCTTTTCTTTTTTTAAGAATATAACTTTATTTTTTAAAAAAGATTTTATTTATTTATCTGACAGAGAGGAGAGAGAACACGCGCAGGGGAATGGGAGAGGGAGAAGCAGGCTTCCCGTTGAGCAGGGAGCCCAATGCAGGGCTCAATCCCAGGACACTGGGACCATGACCTGAGCTGAAGGCAGCTGCCCAACTGACTGAGCCACCCAAGCGCCCCTCAAATGAATAAAATCTTTAAAAAAAAAAAAAAAATTCCTGCCATGTATTTGTATCCATACAATAAGACTTCTTTCTCATTTTTCCTTGGAAAAACAAGCACTAAAGAATTTTATTAAGAAAAATACTGTATGATTGCATTTATATGTGAAATTTAAAACAAAAACAAAACCCCAAAACAAAATTCATAGATAAACAGAACAGATTGGTGGTTACCAGTGGTGGGCAAAATGGATAAAGAGAGTCAGAAGGCATAGATTCCCAGTTATAAGATAGATAAGTTGTGCAGATAATACTGTATACCATGGCAACTATGGTTAATAATACTGTATTGCATATTTGAAAGTTACCAAGAGAGTAGATCTTAAAAGTTCTCATCATATGAAAAAAAAAAAAAAACTATTGTGATGGATGTTAACTAGACTTACCATGATGATAATTTTGCAGTATACACTGCCAAATGTGAAGCTATTATGTTGTATGCCAATTATACCATAAGTTAAAAAATGAATTTTGTGAAGTTGGAAGATGATGAACTTTTTGGGGGAGTACAGGGGAATCAGTAGGTTCAGTGATGATCTGAGCTAAAGTAGAAAATCTTGGAGTGAGATTGAAATGAACTTCATCCTAAGGCAGACAAAGAATACCAAAACTGTCATTTTATGTATATTATGAATGAATGATTCTTTTTAAAATTTATTATTTTATTATTATTATTTTTAAAGATTTTATTTATTTATTTGACAGACAGAGATCACAAGTAGGCAGAGAGGCAGGCAGAGAGAGGGGGAAAGCAGGCTCCCTGCCTAGCAGAGAGCCTAATGTGGGGCTTGATCCCAGGACCCTGGGATCATGACTTGAGCTGAAGGCAGAGCCACTCAGGCACCCCTCTAGTCGAGGTTTTCTTAGTAGTAAAGCTGACATTTTTAATTCTCTCTGACAACTGTTTTTCTCTTACTTAGAAATTTTAAGGGGTGGATAGAAAGATGATCACATTGGTTCCTTCAAATCTTGAAACATTCTGATTTTGTCATCCCTTCTAACTTCTTTGGGTTTAGTAGTCACCAGCAGAACTTGGGACCTTAAGAGTCTAGGTCAGGGCTTACTGCTTAGAGGAGAGGAAAAAAATGGCCTGCCTCATGCACAGTGACACCATGTCTTACACACTAGTGTGAAAAAATGGCAGTAGTGTCCCATTTTGTGGGTAAGACAGATATGTGGAGGGGAAGAGAGCATGATCCCTATACAGTTTTTCGGATTTGGCTCTTGTTTTCTTCCATATAATTCCCCAAGATTTTATCTGCTCCTATAACTTTAAACCTTATCTTTAAGATGATAACAAATCCATACTGTTTCTTTACCTGGACTTTTGCCTAAATACCTGCAGCATGTTTTCTCTTGGATCATCCTGCCATTAGTTCATAGTCCGAAGGGAGCTAGTCATAAACATCAGCACACCTAGATTATAATCTAAACTTTGCCATCAGTTTACTGTGTGGCCTTATTTGGTGACCTTCCGGAGTTTCACTTTTTTCATCTTTGGAAGAATATGGGTAGAATTTGGAATTCTTTCTAGCTCCGCCATCCTATGACTTTCTAACTTTTGTGGACCTCCTGATTATTTGCGGTACTGATACCAGTCACAATATAAAATCGTAGAATAGGGACGCCTGTGTGGCTCAGTGGGTTAAGCCTCTGCCTTCGGCTCAGGTCATGATCTCAGGGTCCTGGGATCGAGTCCCACATCAGGCTCTCCGCTCAGTGGGGAGCCTGCTTCCATCTGCCTCTCTGCCTACTTGTGATCTCTCTCTCTGTCAAATAAATACATAAATAAATAAAATCTTTAAAAAAAAAAAATAAAATCGTAGAATATTCCACGTACATTCTTGCCTCTGTGTTTTCTTTTCTTTTTTTTTTTTTTTTAAAGATTTTATTTATTTACTTGAGAGAGAGACAGTGAGAGAGAGCATTAACGAGGAGAACGTCACAGAGAGAAGCAGACTCCCCATGGAGCTGGGAGCCTGATGCGGGACTCGATCCCGGGACTCCAGGATCATGACCTGAGCCGAAGGCAGTCGTCCAACCAACTGAGCCACCCAGGCGTCCCTGCCTCTGTGTTTTCTTTACTAAGAAAGCCTTTTGGTCTTTTACTTCTCGGTCTTAACCTTCCTGTATAATCCATTTCAGTCTTTTCTTCCTTGTGGATGGTTCCTAATCATTTGTAGTCCACAAATAATTCTTTGTTTTCTGAAGTCCTACATAGTCACTGATGTTACGGATTGGCATTCCTCAGAAAACTTCTTGAATGATTATTTGTTATACACATTAATAATTTAACCAAATTGTAAGCTCTTTGAGGATGAGACTGTGTTTTGTAGTATAATGCTCAGCATGGATGTACATTTACTAATTCCCTTTTACCCTTTTATATTTCAGTTGCCTAGTATTTTCTTTGTCCATTAATAGCCATCCCCTCTTAGCTTTTACAAGTTACTTTGTGGTCACCTTTGCTAATAGTTAGAATAGATATCTACCCTATGACCCAGCAATTACACTACTGGGTATTTAGTCTAAAGATACAAACGTAGTGATCTGAAGGGGCACAT
Source organism: Mustela nivalis (assembly GCF_964662115.1). Classification (NCBI taxonomy): domain Eukaryota; kingdom Metazoa; phylum Chordata; class Mammalia; order Carnivora; family Mustelidae; genus Mustela; species Mustela nivalis. The sequence goes on along the minus strand of NC_139029.1, from coordinate 14,320,430 downwards.
GTACCCGAATGTTTATAGCAGCAATGTCTACAATAGCCAAACTATGGAAAGAACCTAGATGTCCATCAACAGATGAATGGATCAAGAAGATGTGGTATATATACCCAATGGAATACTATGCAGCCATCAAAAGAAATGAAATCTTGCCATTTGCGACGACGTGGATGGAACTAGAGCGTATCATGCTTAGCGAAATAAGTCAATCGGAGAAAGACAACTATCATATGATCTCCCTGATATGAGGAAGTGGAGATGCAACGTGGGGGGGTTAAGGGGGTAGGAGGAGAATAAATGAAACAAGTTGGGATTTGGAGGGAGACAAACCATAAATGACTCTTAATCTCACAAAACAAGCTGAGGGTTGCTGTGGGGAAGAGGGAGGTGGGGTTATGGACATTGGGGAGGGTATGTACTATGGTGAGTGCTGTGAAGTGTTTAAAACTTGCGATTCACAGACCTGTACCCCTGGGGTTAAAAATACAGAATATGTTTATTAAAAAAAAATAAATAAGGGTACCTGGGTGGCTTAGTGGGTTAAAGCCTCTGCCTTCGGCTCAGGTCATGATCGCAGGGTCCTGGGATCGAGCCCCGCATCGGGCTCTCTGCTCAGTGGGGAGCCTGCTTCCTCCTTTCTCTCTCTGCCTGCCTCTCTGCCTACTTGTGCTCTGTCAAATAAATAAATAAATAAATAACAAAACTTAAATTAAAAAAAAAAAAAGAATAGATATCTATCATAGTTCAATAGGAGATTGAGATTTGATAGCCTATAAAGGGAAAAACCTGTTTTTCCCCCCAAAATGTATTTAGTATGACTGTTAGTGCAGATTACATTGTGAATTTGTTCATAACATTAAATGAAACCATCTGTGCCCCTTTTTCTTTTAAAACTTTTGTTTTACAGTTTTTAATTTGTTTTTTTAGTATATGAAGATTAAAACCTTTGGATGACTTACTGTTAACTGATTTTATATAAACTCCAAGAGAGTGGGGACTTTGTTGTTAATCACTTTATCTCCTGTTCCTAAAAATGTCTGGCATGAAGTAGGCTCTTAATAAATATTTGTTGAATGATGAATGAGCGAATGAATGACTAAATCTTAACAGAACTGAAAGTATTTCTGTTCTCTCTAGTCCTCTGTTGCATTTGAGCTGAAGAATGTAATATCTCACTGTATCTGTTTCTTTTGTGTGGGAAGGCCAGATGAAGAGTGGGTTTCAAACCTCACTTGAAATTTGGCTTGTGTCTGTTTTTTAGCTGGTGTGGTAGATAGGACTGACAGACAGAATAGGCTGGGTTGGTGCTCCCAATGAGGCTGTCAGTTAAAGCATTTGTCAAAAAGTAGGATCAATGGTATAGGGCCAAAATAGTGGTGGGAGGAGTGTCCTAGAACTAGGAATGATGAGATGGTGGGTGGTCTGGAAGAGCTCTGGAGATGAGGTGTGGATAACCTGCAGTGATTCTTTTTCTGGGCTCCATAACAGACTTGAATGATCAGGTCAGGATCTGTCAAAGGAGTAACATTTTTCTTTTTAAAAATATTAGAGACAGAATTAGAATATACACCAACAGTTAGGAAACACTAATAAAAAGGTATGTGTCTCCTGCTGCTCTGACCCTAAGTGTTTCAGACTTGAAGATTTTACTTTTATTTCTAGCTATATATAAACACTTGAGGAACAAAATAATTCTGTATGGTTTTGTGTGTGTGCATATGTGTGTATAATATATATATGTATTTTTTAATTTTAATTTTAAACTTTTATTTTTAAGGATTTTATTTATTTGAGAGAGAGTGCAAGAGAGAGCGTGAGCAGGGAGGAGAGGGAGAAGCAGGATCCCCACTGAGCAGGAAGCCTCATGCAGGGCTTGATCCCAGGACCCTGGGATCATGACCTGAGCCAAAGGCCGATGCTTAACCAAGTGCCCCTATATGTATTTTTTTAAAAGATTATTTTAGAGAGAGAGAGAGCGAGAGCGCACATGCAAGAGCTGGGGGAGGGGCTGAGTGAAGGGGAGAGGGAGAGAAATCCTCAAGCAGACACCCTGCTGTGCATGGAGCGCAATGATTTTAGGACCCTGAAATCATGATGGAGTTGAAATCAAGAGCTGGGCACGCAACTGACTGAGCCATCCAGGGTCCTCAGATTTGTGGGTAGTTTTAAAATTTTTTATTTTACAAAGTTTTGGTAATGTGCTTATAATATGAAAATTATAAAAGAATCAGTGGCTACTTTTATTTTTTCTTGGGTAGCATTTTGTATTTTTTTTCTTTTAATAAATTTTATTTATATGAGAGAGAGCAAGCATCAGCAGGGGTGAGAGGGGCAGGGGGAGAGGGAGAAGCAGACTCCTTGCTGAGCAGGGAGCCTGACACAGATCTTGATTCCAGGACCCTGAGATCTTGATCTGAGCCAAATTAGATGCTTAACCACTGAGCCGCCCAGATGCCCTTAGTGTGTATATTTTTATTGGCTCCATTATGTGAAATTATATGCTGAAATGGTCTTTGCAGATGGAGATTAGACCACATGGTGCTGTTAGTTAACACTTTGAATATTTATTTTCTCTATTTTGCAACTTTTCTCTCATGTAATAATCATCATATTCTCATAATTGTGAATGACCCATGTTAGGAATTTCATTCTCCTTTCTTAAACCTATTGTGATCTTGGGCGCCTGGGTGGCTCAGTGGGTTAAGCCGCTGCCTTCGGCTCAGGTCGTGATCTCAGGGTCCTGGGATCGAGTCCCGCATCGGGCTCTCTGCTCAGCAGGGAGCCTGCTTCCCCCTCTCTGCCTGCCTCTCTGCCTACTTGTGATCTCTCTCTGTCAAATAAATAAATAAAACCTTTAAAAAAAAAAAACCTATTGTGATCTGACATTTTAGATGAATTTAGAAGCAGGTTTTAAGAGTTGTTAAAAATGAAAGTGTACGTTTATGTGTAGAATATTTGTGGGAAGATTTATTAGAAAATTGACTGTGTTTACCTGTAGAAGATGACGACTTTCTACCTTAGATCCATCCCTGCTGGTACTTTCTACTTTATATCCTCTGCAACATTTGCAGTTTGTTTGTTTAAGAGTTATGAAGTGCTCTTATAAAAACTAGTTATAGTTAATAGCCCAAGAGAGCTACTGACCCACAGACTTTGGTTATATCTGTAGTTTTGCTTTATTTTTAAAATAAGTAATGTTTGCTCCTTCCTTTTATTTACCAAATAAATTCAGCTGGTTTTCTTTGTTCTTATTATACATTCTTATTTTTATCTTTTTAAGATTTCATTTATTTGGCAGAGAGAGAGAGAGCATAAGCAGGGGGAATAGTAGAAAGAGGGAGAAGCAGGCTACCAGCCAAGCAGGGAGCCCTATGCAGGGCCTAATCCCAGGACCCTGGAGTCATGAACTGAGCTGAAGGCAAATGCTTAACCATCCAAGCCACCCAGGCCTCCCCTATTACATATTTTTAATTTCTCACCAAAATACCATTTCACTTCAGAAGTCAGTATGATTTCCAGAAAATTGTTTAGAGGCCCTTTGGGACTAGTAGAAGATTTATTCATTTGCAAATTATGACCCAGTAAAATTGAGGTTGTAAACTATATATGAATTTGGTTTTTTTTTATTTTCCACTGTGTCTGTGTAAAGGACATTGAGCTGTGTGACCTTAAGCATATTACTTCTGAGGCTATCTTCCCCTACCCTCCTTCATTATTACATGTGTATTGTAAGATCATCTCCCAGGACTTTTCCAAATTGCTGATTTTACAATATCTTACTCATTGTAGCTCAGAAGATAAAATTCAGGGGCACCTGGATGGCTCAGTGGGTTAAAGCCTCTGCTTTCGGCTCAGGTCATGATCCCAGTGTCCTGGGATCGAGCCCCACATGGGGCTCTCTGCTCAGCAGGGAGCCTGCTTCCCCCTCTCTCTCCGCCTGCCCCTGCGTACTTGTGATCTCTCTCTGTCAAATAAATAAATAAAATCTTTTAAAAAAAGAAAAACGAATTCAGTGATTCTTAAAGCAGTGTTACAAGCAAAATTTCTATTTAACCAAAATCTGCATAACTCTCAGAATAAATGTTAATTATTAAAATACATTTGCAATTGGATTTGTCTCATTGGGATGCTAAACTAGTGCTGCTTAAAATCATCCGTATGCATGTATAAAATCTCGAGTCATGAGTGGTATTTTGAAATGAAAATTTCCAGCACTGAAGACATTAACTAGGGCTGTGTGTGTGTATGTGTATTTTAAGCAAATCAACATTCTCATTTTTAATCATAATACTGGAAAATGAGCCTTTTCTTTGTTGAGAACCTCAAAAGAAGTAGTGTCTTATGCCATTTGTAGCTTCATAGAAATTATACAATGGATTATCAGTCAAATTTAATTAGACTATGACAGCTTCTTTCACCAACTTCTTGTATTTCATTAAGTTATAGCAATGATGAAAATGGTTATGGTCCACACCCTGAGGGTGTACAGTTTTTGTAGTAAGTAGAGTAAACAGAGTGCACTGAAATGGACTTGTGAGGTCCTTTTTGTGAACCTTGAGCTGTTGCCTTTGTTAGAGAACTTACGCTGCTTGTTTGTTTTTTTGAAAAACATTTGTGCAAAAAAAAAAAAAAAAAAAAAAAAAAGAAATGTCTTTCCTTTTTTTTTTTTTTTTTTTAAAGATTTTATTTATGTGTTTGTCAGAGAGAGAGAGTGCACAAAGCAGGGGGAGCAGCAGGCCGAGAGAGAAGAAGCAGGCTCCCTGCTGAGGAAGGAGCATGATGTAGGACTTGATTCCAGGACCCTGGAATCACAACCAAGCCGAAGGCAGATGCTTAACCGACTGAGCCACCCAGGTGTCCCTGAAAGGTCTTTCTTAATTTAAACTTTTCTGAGTACTATTTAAACTAAAGGAAGGAGATTATTATTACTGGAGTCCAAATTGGAAGCCAAAACACTTTATTTCCTCTGTGGTTTTCTGAATGAACTAGATTGAGAGGGTCAATGTGAAATAGAAATCCAGGTCCTAGAATTTTGTTCAGTAGTAAAGTAAGATGTAATGTAATGAAGGCACATGAGTGTCTCCCACCCCTACCATGAGTGCTTTTTTGCTGGTGCGTATTAATAGACAACGACTGGGTAGTTGCATGCTTGGGAGCTTTTATTTGCTTTTACAGTCTTCATTCTTACTGTAGCCAGGCAGCTGAGGAGACATCCCCTAAAGAGGCAGAACTCCCATCCTCCCTCTTCTGCCTACCCGCTCCCCCCCCAACTATATACCAGGACATTCAATGGTCTTGCATTGACCAGAAAGACAAAGAGTGCTTTCATACTCTGGGGAGGTTAGCCCAAGCCGGTGTGCTGGGCCTTTGTTAGGGCTTGCGCTAGCCTTTCTCTTTCACCACCCCCAGTCTCATTGTTCATACTTCGTAGTAGCAACAGGATGTTTTAGAATTTTACCTTGTTACTTAAAAATAAACAGTTGCAAAAGCGAAATCCAGTATCTTGTAATGAAAAATGTAAAGAAAAGCAAAGTTTCATTTCCTCTCGTGGTTTTTTTGATAAAGAAAATGCCATTACTACATAAGTGCCATTATTCAAGACTTGATCTTGTTGACATTATTCTTTGTCATACCACTCAGCGCTCATCACACCACCTGCCCTCCTTCATGCCCATCACTCAGTTACCCTATCCCCCCACTCCCCTCCCCACCAGCACCACTAACTCGTTGTTGATGCTTGATAGTCATTCATGAGATACAGATAGGACTCTGATACAGATACAGATACAGATAGATCCCTAGGTGGCTCAGTTGGTTAAGCTACTGCCGTAGGCTCAGATCATGATCCCAGGGTCCTGGGACCAAGCCCCATGTCAGGCTCCCTGCTCAGCAGGGGCCCTGCTTCTCCCTCTCCCTCTGCTACTCCCCCTGCCTGTGCTCTCCTGTTCTCTCTTTGTCAAATAAATAAAACCTTAAAAAAAATCTTTTTCACCAATGTCTGATGGTTTTATTGTTTTATGTTTTGTTAGATAATATGAAGTTCTTTTATTAGAAAATATGAACAGTTATATAGATTATTCAAAGAATGCTTCTTGTCCCAGTTGACAGGAAAAAGTAAACAGTGTTGCATTGATTATATAAATCACCAATATGAAATAAGCAAAAGTTATTTCTTTTTTTTTTTTAAATTAACATAAAATGTATTCTTTGCTTCAGGGGTAAAAGTCTGTGAATTATCAGTCTTATACAATTCACAGCACTCACCATAGCACATACCCTCCCCAATATCCATAACCCGAACACCATATCCCCCCCACCCCCACCCCTCCCAGCAATTCTCAGTTTGTTTCCTGAGATTAAGAGTCTCTCATGGTTTGTCTCCTTCCTCGGTCCCATCTTGTTTCATTTTTCCCTCCCTTGCACCCACGACCCTCCACCCTGCCTCTCAAATTCCTTATATCAGAGAGATCATATGATAATTGTCCTTCTCTGATTGACTTATTTCACTTAGCATAATACCCTCTAGTTCCATCCAGAGCGTTGCAAATGGCAAGATTTCATTTCTTTTGATGACTGCATAGTATTCCATTGTGTGTGTGTGTGTGTGTGTGTGTGTATAATATATGTATACATACCATATCTTCTTTATCCATTCATCTGTTGATGGACATCTAGGCTCTTTCCGTAGTTTGGATATTGTGGACATTGCTGCTATAAACAATGGGGTGCATGTGCCCCTTCAGATCACTACATTTGTATCTGATTGGTACATTTGTATATGATCCCTCCACCCTAAGATAATGACCTGAGCCAAAATCGAGTTAGATGCTTAACTATATGTGCCACCCATGTACCCCCAAAAGTTATTCTTTTTTACCCCCCAAAATTATTCTTAAAACAGCACATTTGGATGTGCAAACTTTATCAGGTAGAGCTGGACTATATTTTACAACTTTTTTTTTAAAGTAGGCTCCACACTGGCCTCAAACTCACAACTGTTCATAACTGATCCTGAGCTAAGATCAGGAGTCAGATAGTTAACCAACTACCAAGGCCATCCCTGCAATTTTATTTTTAATTCAATTTTATTTTTAATTTACTTGAGTTATCTCTGTTGTCATTTTTGTTTTACATAGGTGTTTCATCTTTAGTGAGATATTTTATGCATATAGAAAGTTAATTACAGAATAATGTAATAAACAGTAGTGCACATAGCACCCAGCTTTGTTGTATTCGTATTCTTGGGAGATGTTGGAGGATTTTATTGAGCCCCTAATGTCTTTTGATTGGTGTCCTATGAACACCGATTTTAGGGTTTTTCATTTGCTTCCCTGTCACTCATTTTACTCTTAGACAAGTCATTTGTTAACGTAAACTTAGTGTCACAGTTCGTTACCCTTGCCACTACATAGTGTCTGCTGGAAAACGTTTGTGAACATTTTAAGTTCAGTTTTATAACCTCAGTATTAGATATATGTACTAAATGTTTAGATGCTAAGGCTTGATAGTACATGTCCTATGAAGGGAATATAATATACAACATGGTGAAAATTTATTCACAGTTAACGTTACTTAAGCTGTTACATAAATATGTAATTGAACTCTGAGGGAGATTCTCTATTGCTTTGTCATTGGTTCTTTTGCTATTCTGATTTTCTTTTCTTGTGAATTTGTTTTTATTGGGATATAAGGGATGGGTTGGGAAATGTCATGTGAGTGATGCCCACCAGGTAAATGCCTATTCTCATCTTCCTGGGCTAGCTTCTGGAACTTGCTTCTTTTCTTGGAGCTGCTGCTCTTGCTGCCAGCAGCCTCTTCAGGTCCAGAATTTTTGTTGGGGATGCCCCTGTTTCCTGCCTCTTCAGCATCACTAACTGGTTTCTCTTTGGGGAAAAATTTCTTCCTCTTGGGAAGACATTCTGCCAGCTGTCTCTTCAGGATCAATATGAACCACCTCCTCCTTGGAAGGAGCTTTCTTTTTCATTGGTTTTGAGACAGAGACAGAGACAGCATGATCTCCATTCCATTCTCCTGTGGAGTCTCCTGGGCTTTTTGCTTTTTCTTCTTTTTGGGTCTTTCATTTGTCCCCTCACAGTCCTCTGGGTTACTATTGCTGTTTTCCAGAGACACGAGGGTGAGGGCAGCCAGCCATTTCTTCTCTTCCTTTAAGCCTTTCTTCACCTGCTTCTCCGCTTCCCCACCATCTCAGCAGTTACTTCCTCTACCTGAACCATTGCCTCCTTCATGACATCCAGATTCTTCTGTGGAATCTCTCCTGACTTGTAGAAGGACAGATGCTCCTCAACTTGCTCTTGAAGCTTCTCCCCAAATACATTTGTAGGCACCTCAGAGAAGCAGTCACTTGTTTGCCAGGTATCAGGAGACGTGGCTTTTGTTCTTGGCAGCTGCCTTGGCCAATGAAGGTAGAGTGGAAAATGAGTCCATATTTTGCTACCCCTTGTCTTCAGGGCTCTGGAAATCTCGTCCCTTTGCTGGACCCTGGGAATAACTCAGACACCAGTGCTATTATGCTCTTGGAGTAATTGCTCTTGGAGATCAGTACTAGCAGTGGTTTAATGTATGCCCAATGTATACCATGCACTGGGTTAGATGCCTTATGTAAAGCCTCTAACCTGTTTCTTGACCCTGTGAAGTGTAGGTACTATTATTGTCCTATTATTGTCCTCAATTTCCAGGTGAAGACACATATTAATAAGATGTTAGGCATGCCTGGGTGGCTCAATGGGTTAAAGCCTCTGCCCTCGGCTCAGGTCATGATCCCAGGGTCCTGGGATCAAGTCCCGCCGGGAGCCTGCTTCCCTTCCTCTCTCTCTCTGCCTGCCTTTCTGCCTACTTGTGATCTCTGTTTGTCAAATAAATGAAGTCTTTAAAAAAAAAAATAGACGTTAAATGTAACTTCCCCAGAAGTTACAAAGGTAGTAGAAAAGAACTGGAATGGTAAAATCGTGTTTGTGCTCTAGACTGTGATGTGAGTAAACTACCTCCTGAGTTAAGTGTTTTTAGAATTGTTGTAATTTTGGGGCAACTGGGTGGCTCAGTGGGTTAAAGTCTCTGCCTTCGGCTCGGGTCATGATCCCAGGGTCCTGGGATCGGCCCCGCATCTGGCTCTCGCTCAGCAGGGAGCTTGCTTCCTCCTCTCTCTCTGCCTGCTTCTCTGCCTACTTGTGATCTCTGTCAAATAAATAAATAAAATATTAAAACAAAAAAGAATTGTAATTTTGACACATTCTGAATTGATCTATTTCAGTTAAATTCTGAGCTTCTAATTGAAATATGTTTAAGTTCTTTGAATCCTAGATGTTGGCTGGCATTATTGGTTCAAGTTTATAGGTTAAAGAGCTTTGTGTGGGATGTATACGATTCAACTCCAGAGTTCTTGTTCTAAATTGGAGCCACTGACTTGGTCCATCTCAGTTGTTGTACCCATTCTAGAAAGACATCTCATGAGGTGTGGGTGTTTAGCTACTTAAGATGAAGCTAGAGAAAAGGAAAAAAGTTTTAAGAGAAGTAAAGAACAGTGAGTCTTTTTTTCTAGTGGTTTAAACTGTGCTGGTTAGTGAGGCCGTGTTGAAAGGGCATTGAGTGTAAGATCCAAAAGATGAGTTGAAGACGGAGAGCTACGTGACCCTGGGCTGAGGCCTAGACGGAATGGCTACACTGGGGACACAGTAGTAAAGGCTGCTACTGCTACATTTATTTTAGCATTTTATACTAAACTTGGGCTAACGGAATGCATTGCAGCATAAATAGCAGTTTGTTCTTTTTTTCTTTCTTTCTTTCTTTTTTTTTTTTCCAGAAAGAACTTTAATGAGTAATCATATTTCCTTTCTCAAATGCACAGTAGTTCTCTGTCAGTGTGAATGAAAAGCCCTTTGGATTTTTTTCATGACCTCATTTGACGACCATTTTTGCATGAATTTAGCATAACTACATTTATGGGTTTCTCTGGTGCCCTGACTTGGAGCAGTGTGCTTCTGGCCTGCTTACCTAGATTTACAATGCTCTGGGATTTTTATTTTGGATATTAGTAGTATTGAAATTTTGCTCTTGGCATTCGTGAGCCTATATGAAAGAATATGGTTTTCATAGGATAGCATGCTATTTGGAGGCAGAGATGAGGTCAGAACTATTTTAATAATTGTTCTGAGGTATTTTTTCCTTTTTCACTTTATTGACATCTTCACTGATGGTGTAAAATCATAAGTGGGTCACACTGCTGGAGCCTTAGAATGAATCAAGATAGTGGTACCACACTGTCCTCAGAATTACTGTATTCTTGACCAACATGCATTCTCAACAAAAAACAAAGGTGCCAGTTTCACTTATTATCTTTTTTTTGTTTGTTTGTCTTAATATATTTCATGAAACAGCAAAACTTACTTGTTTTGTTAAATCTTGACTCTTCAGTAGACATCTTTTTAATGTTCTGTGTGAGGAAATGGGAGACATGCATAAAGCACTTCTGTTACATAGTTGTCTAATAATGGCTTTTTAAAAAATATTTATTTATCTGTCTTAGAGTGTGTGCATGCACTAGTGGGAGGGGCAGATGGAGAGGGAGAGAGAATCTGAAGCAGACTCCACATGGAGCATGGAGTCTGACATGGGGCTTGATCCTCTCAACCCTGAGATCACAACCTGAGCCAAAACAAGAACTCAAACACCTAACCGAGTGCATCACCCAGGCATCCCTCCGGTAGTGGTTCAAACGACTTGTGTGAGTGAGTTGCAGTCGGAACTAACCACTTTTTCAGAATTTAAATTTAAAAAAATTTTTTTTAGAGAGCACATGAGATGGGAACGGACAGAGGAGAAGGGATACAGAGAATCTTAAGCAGGTTCTGCACCCAGCATGGTTTCTGATGCTGGGTTCCATGACATGAGCCTGTGAGATGACCTGAGCTGAAATCAAGAGTCAGATGCTTAAATGACTGAGCCACCCAGGCACACTTAACCACTTCTTTTGTTTTGTTTTTTTTTTATTTCAATTCCAGTGTAGTTAACATAGAGTGTTAGTATTTCACTAACTGCTTTTTATGTAACACCATTTTCACTTGAAAGAATGATAAACTGTATTCAGACTTGGATATTTAGCAGACATATTTTCAGGAATAAATGAGTGTGCTTGTTACTTCAAGGAAAACTCTTGGCAATAATAAAGTTATATGTTTCAAGTGAAAATTAGAATATTGGAAACTTTTATTTGCTACCATGAGTTTGACAGTTTCCCAATACTTTAATAGACTTTACTGAGGAAATCAGTGATGATACTAACAGATTTTATTTTACTACTATACAATGAAATGTGTCGACATTTGGAAAACATGCATAACTTAATGTACCAACATTTCCTAGGTGATTAATGCAGATATTCCAAAATTATGCATAGGTAAAAGATCCATTTAAAATGCAATATAAAACAATTTTAATGTAACTGTATGAAAAGTTAATATGGTTTCAGATTCCATATCATCTCTAATCCTTGTCAAGTTTTGGTGTAATAGCAAAAAAGAATATCCACAGTTATCAGGAAAGGCTATTAATATATTTTTATTTAAAAAATTTTTTTTTAAAGATTTTGTTTGTTTATTTAAGAGAGGGAATACAAGCAGGGGAAGTGGGAGAGGGAAAGGGAGAAGAAGGCTTCCCGTTGAGCAGGGAGCCCGATGTGGGGCTTGATCCCAGGAACAAGAAGCTTAATGACTGAGCCACCCAGGTGCCCTAGTAATAAATGTTAATGGATAACCAGGTTATAGATTTTTGTTTTAAAAATTTTATTTATTCATTTGAGACAGAGCAATACAGAGAGAGATAGCATGAGCATGAGCAGGGGCAGAGGCAGAGGGAGAAACAAACTCCCTGTTGAGCCAGGAGCCAGATGTGGGGCTCAGTCAGGACCTGGAGATCATGACCTGAGCTGAAGGCAGATGCCTAACCGACTGAGCCACCCAGGTCACCCCCACTTTGGTTTTTAATCAGATCTTTTTTTTTTTTTTTTTTTTTTTTTAGAAAAATTAGATTGACGTGAATTTTAAGTGGGTGGGGGTCTTTGGAGATAGGTATTGATTTTCTGTATAAGTCTCCTTGATAGCTGGCCTGGTGGGATCAAGTATTTTCAGTAATCTGAATATCACTTCACGTGATAGTTGGGTGAATTAATTTGGCTAATGATGCTAGTTCACACTCTTCCATATAAACTTTGAGCTGAGAACTCATGGGGTGGCTGGGTGGCTCAGTGGGTTAAGTGTCTGCCTTAAGCTCTGGTCATGATCTCCAGGCCCTGGGACTGAGCCCTGTGTAAGGCTCCCTGCTGAGTGGGAAGCCTGCTTGTCCCTTTCCCTCTTGCCTGTGCTCTCTTCTCATGCTTTCTCTCTCTCGCTCTCTCACTCAAATAAATAAATAAAATCTTTTTAAAAAAATCTGATTAGCTGCTCACCTTGGGAAGAACAGTTCAGAATCAACAAGTTTCATAGGAGAGAGAAAAGTCTTTGAAGAGGCAAATAAATGTCTGTTTAAAAGCTCACTATCCAAGTTGCAGAAGTCCATCAGTATCTTTCAGAATTTTGTCAGATGTGGAACAGATTGCATTCTTTCTAGCTTCCCTTTTCATCTCGCGGTATCTGTCAGAAGCTCCGAAAGACCTTCTTTTCCTTACCACATCTTTCGCCCTAGCTTTTCTAAGCTCTGCAGAATGAAGTAGGAGAGTTCTCGGGTGGTTAGCAAGTTGATAGGAAACAGTTCAATACCTTGCCATTTGAGTGGCCCGGAGAAAGGAACATCACAATGTTTATGAAGAGCTATTTATAATAATTAATCATTACCTACTCTATGTGCTGTTCAAATTACAAAATTTACTTTGTTAAATCTTTACAGCATTCCCACAAAGTATAGTTGAGTAAACAGGTTTGAGGAGATCAGATCATTTCTCCCAAGATAACCTAGCTAGTAAATGAGGAAGCTGGGACTCAAATTCTTTTCTTTCCCACTTCCAAAATACTTGCCCTTCCTAATGTGTCACTTGTTTGTCAGTGCCCAGGGATGTACAGTACAGTCTAAAAGTAATCCAAATTGTTAATTTTACCCTAAAATATTTCTGGGGTTCCATTTGGTTTATTGCCTGTAGCATTAAATTTTCATTACCTCATTTATGGGGCACCTGGCCGGCTCAGTCTGAAGAACATGCAGCTCTTGATCTCAAGGTCATGAGTTTGAGCCCTTCTGTGGGTATACAGATTACTTAAAAAACAACAAAAAAAACCCCTCAAAGTTAAAAAAAAACATATCTTTATTACCTGATTTAATAGGTAATAGGTAATACTCTTGCCTTGAATATTATAATTCTGTAGGATTGATCCAAAATGCTAGGCTTAGGTAAGGTACTTGTATTTGTGTTTTATTCTTCCTGTATTTGGATTCTGTGCTTTTTTTAGTTAAAAAAGAGAAAGTCAGGTGTTTTCGCACAGACTGACTATAGACAGTAAGAAAGAACCAAAGCACATATGCTAGATGTGGTAGTGAATAATATGAAAAAGGTATTCTGTGGGGTGCCTGGTTGGCTCAGTTGGTTAAGGGTCCACCTTTGGTGCAGGTCATGATCTCAGGGCCCTGGGATTGAGCCCCACATTGGGCTCCCTGCTCAGTGGGGAGTCTGCTTCTCCCTCTGCCCCTCTGCTCATGCTCTCTCTGGCTGGCTGTTTCTCTCTCTATTTCAAGTAAATAAAATCTTAAAAGAAAGTTATTCTTAAATCCGTGCTTAATTATAGCATTTGGATTTTCAAATAAGAGCCCTTTGAAGAGAATTAAATGATTTGAAGATGGCTATTGAATATGAGAATTCAGTGAATGTAAATATGTTTATTATTTGAGAGAAAAAGTACAAGTTGGAGCGGGTGGCAGAGGGACAAGCAGATTCACTGCTGAGCTCAGAGCCTGACACTGGGCTGGTTCTCAGAACCCTAAGATTATGAACGGAGCTTAAGTCAGATGCTTAACCAACTTAGCCCCTCCTTTCCTTCTCAGTGCAGTAGCAAATCCTGTTGATTTTACTTTTTAAACTTGGCTTTTTCTTTTTATTTCCACTATAGTCTTTCAAGCCATAATCATCTCTTACCTAGACACTGGTATAGTCTCCTAACTAGTCTTATTTCCTCTGCTGTCTTCCTCCAGTTAATGGATCTTACTACTTCTCTTTCACCTTTTTATTACTGTTAAGTGTATATTCGTAGTCACCATTCACTCATCCTTCTTTAGATGAAATGAATGTGTTCAGTATTCTCTTGGGAATTCTTTACAACTTTTTCACAGTCTAAAATCAGAATTTTTAAAAGTTGAGCAATAGGGACGCCTGGGTGGCTCAGTTGGTTAAGCAGCTGCCTTCGGCTCAGGTCATGATCCCAGGGACCTGGGATCGAGTCCCGCATCGGGCTCCTTGCTCGGCAGGGAGCCTGCTTCTCCCTCTGCCTCTGCCTGCCTCTCTGTCTGCCTGTGTTCACTCGCTCTTTCTCCCTCTGTCTCTGACAAATAAATAAATAAAATCTTAAAAAAAAAAAAAAAGTTGAGCAATAGTTAGGGAACACAGAGGAATTAACATTCCTTTTTGGTTGCTTCCTTGCTGTTTAAATAGTGAACATTAGATGTACGGGATGCAGTAGTTGGCAGTATTTGGAGTATGGAAAGGGACAGGAAGTGAGAATTGGAGGAGTTCACGTGGCCATACAGACTGGGCTACTGGACTCCTCTGTCTTCTAGTCTGTTATTATAGTACATTAACACTACTGAGTAACTTAGGTGAAAAAATCAAGTGTAGAGTTAGATGTCAAAATGAAATAAATCCAAATCTGCTCGATGAAATGAAACAGGCGCAAATGCCAAGTGTTCTGTGTGCATTGAAGTGATTGCTTATTATGCACAGAATGCCTCAGAAATGACTTTGTGGCAACTTTATATGGGAGGAAAACGTATAGGAAATAGCTTATCATAGACAATGTGAAGTAGAAAGTAGTTATGAAGTAAAGAAAGCATACGTAATCTCTGGGTCATTGATAATGGGAAAGTGTCTCCGATCCACATTACTCTCACAGCATTATGGCACATCTGCCTCTTGATGAGTGGTCAAAGGATGTGAGTGTATTTTACTTGGAAAAGAATAAAGTTCTCAGATATTTGAAGGGTTTTCCTGTGGAGTAGTGTACGCTGGGTGTGTGGAATCCCTGCATTTGATATTAGGTTGAGTAGAGCAGTGAGGCACTTCCAGCTGTAATGTGGTATGGTTTTTTTTTTTTTTAATTAAATTTTTTATTTTTTATAAACATATATTTTTATCCCCAGGGGTACAGGTCTGTGAATCACCAGGTTTACACACTTCACAGCACTCACCAAAGCACATACCCTCCCCAATGTCCATAATCCCACCCCCTTCTCCCAACCTCCCTCCCCCCAGCAACCTTCAGTTTGTTTTGTGAGATTAAGAGTCACTTATGGTTTGTCTCCCTCCCAATTCCATCTTGTTTCATTGATTCTTCTACCCACTTAAGCCCCCATGTTGCATCACCGCTTCCTCATATCAGGGAGATCATATGATAGTTGTCTTTCTCTGCTTGACTTATTTCGCTAAGCATGATACGCTCTAGTTCCATCCATGTTGTTGCAAACGGCAAGATTTCATTTCTTTTGATGGCTGCATAGTATTCCGTTGTGTATATATACCACATCTTCTTGATCCATTCATCTGTTGATGGACATCTAGGTTCTTTCCATA
The DNA here is from genome assembly GCF_964662115.1 of Mustela nivalis. Taxonomy (NCBI): domain Eukaryota; kingdom Metazoa; phylum Chordata; class Mammalia; order Carnivora; family Mustelidae; genus Mustela; species Mustela nivalis. Next base: position 14,304,658 of record NC_139029.1, on the reverse strand, counting down.
GTTTGGCTATTGTGGACATTGCTGCTATAAACATTCGGGTGCACGTGCCCCTTTGGATCACTACGTTTGTGACCCAGCAATTGCACTACTGGGTATTTACCCTAAAAATACAAACGTTGTGGTATGGTTTTTACTGTTGATAAATTCACCACGATTCTTTATCTTGTGAAGTTATTTGTAGTGGTCAGCTTTAATCTGTGTTACCATTTTTCTAGCGTCCATAAATACTTTGACTCATTTCTAGGTACTCTAATTAAATCTCCCCTTTGGTACATCGACAAGCAGTGTTGACCTATTGGTTTAGTATACATGTGCTTTGGCTTGGGTTTATTGCATATGGGTAGAAATGGATCTTTTCCACTTATTACCTAAGAGAGACGTTTGTTAAGAGTCCTGTCAAAAAGCTTGTTGGACAAGTTTGCATATTGCTAGGTCATTAGGTAGTGTTTCAGGAGATCCTTACACTAATAAGATCCTGTATTGCTTTCTGTCATTGAAAGAAATGCAGTTTGCTGAGAAATCGAGCTACCCATTTTCCTTTTGGATACCTGTTTCCTATTATGTTGCATAGCACTTTTCCTTGTTTGCTTTGTGGATTCTTAGGATGAGACTTACTTTTTAACTTCATTGGGCTAGATCACGCTGATGAAACATTTTGAGTATAAGATCCCTTTCTGCGATATTCTAACAAGTTCTGGGGATATAGAGTGGTAGACAGAACAGATAAGAGTGCTTGCCCCACTGGGGAGTTCTTATATTATTGTAAAATTTTATTTTTATTTGATTTTAATTTTAATTTTTTCATAGATCTTATTTGACAGAGAGAGAGAGTACATACAAGCAGGGGGAGTGGCAGGCAGAGGGAGAGGGAGAAGTTGGCTCCCTGCTCCCTATGTGGGGCTTGATCTCAGTACCCCAGGATCATGATCTGAGCTGAAGGCAGATGCTCAACTGACAGAGCCACCCAGGTGGCTCAGTTATTTTATTTTAAAAATTTTATTTTAAAATTACATGTAATAATACTCATTTTTTTGAGTAACAGCTTTATTGAGAGTTTTTGAATTCCGTGTGGTTGGATTTTGCTGTGAAGTGATTTGCTCTTTCTACCATTATGAAAGATGAACATAGAGGGAAGACATTAATAAAATCATACAGATACAAAAAAATCCCCCAAAACAATGAAATGTACAATTCAGTGTTTTTTTTAGTATATTTACAGACTTTGTAGCCATCACCAAAGTTTTAGAACTTTCAGATTACCTCCGAAAGAAGTATATACCCTATAGCCGCCATTTCTCCTTCCCCTGTTTTTAATCAATCCCCCCAGCCCTAAGCAACCACTAATTTATTGTTTATACGTTTTGTCTCTAGATTTGTCTAATTTGGGTAGTTCATTTAAGAGGACTTGTACAAATATGTAGTCCCTTGTGACTGGCTTTTTTCACTTAACATTTTGTTTTCAAGGTTCATCCATGTTGTAGCAGGTGTCAGGTTTTCCATTTCCTTTTTTTTGGCAGATAAAATTCCGTTATATGGGTATACCACATTTGGTTTATATGTTCTTTAGTTGATGGACATTTAGGTTGATTCCACCTTTTCGCTGTTGTGAATAATGCTAATATGAACATTCATAACAAGTTTTGTGTGGATATGTGTTTTTATTTCTTTGGGATATATAACTAGGGGTGAAATTGCTGAGTCACGTGGTGACTCTATTGCTTAACCTTTGGGGAAACTCAGTTTTCATTTATTGTAGGTATATAGTTCAGTGAATTTTGACAAATGTGGAGTTTTGTAACACTGCCTCACTGAAGATACAGAAAAGTTTCATCACCCAATTTTAGTCTTTCAGTTCGCTGGCATTGCAGATAACCTTTCCCCACGCCCTGGCTTCTGGCAGTCAGTGAGCTTTATTCCATTCTTGTAGTTTTGCCTTTCTCAGAATGTTGTATAAACGGACCCAAAGCCTTTTTTGTCTAGTTTCTTTCACTTAATTAGCATTTGGTAATCATTCACATTGTTCTATCAGTAATTCATTCCTTTTCAGTGGTTTGGGGTATTCCATTATATGGGTGTACTGTATTTTATCTGTTTACCAGTTGAAGATAATTGCGCTCTTTGCCTTTTTTGGCCATTATGGATAAAGATGCTATAAACCTTTGTGCTTAAGCATTTGGGTGAGGATAAATTTTCATTTCTCTTGGGAAGTGTGTATAAGTGGGATTGCTGGGTCATACATACAAATTTATGCTTAACTGTGTAAGAACTGCCAAACTGTTTTCCCAAGTGGCTCTACCATTTTGTACTATGCCAACAGCAAAGTGTGAGATTTCCAGTTATTCCTTATCCTTGGCACTTGGTATTGTCATTTTGTAGACCTAATAGGTGTAGTGATAGTTCACTGTTGTTCTAGTTTACACTCCTTATTGACAAATGATGCTTAGCATCTTTTCATGTTTTTGTCTGTCATCTGCACATCTGTTTTGGTGAGGTGGCATTTTTTCAAATCTTTTGCCCATTTTGAAAAAAGGTAGTCTTACTATTGAGTTTTGAGGGTTCTTTATATAATCTAAATACAAGTCCTTTAATCAGATACAAGATTTTGCAGGTATTTTCTCCATTCTATCTTTTCATAACAGTATCTTCCATAGAGTAGAAAATTTTAATTTTGAGATAGTCAGTTAATCAATTTTTCTTTTTTTAAAGAGCATGCTTTTAATATCACATCTAAGAACTCTTGGCTTAGTCCACAGTCACATCTATTTCTTTCTATAGGTTTTTCAGAAAGTTTTAGCATTTAAAATTTTACAGTATGTCTATGGTATGATTTGAATTTTTGTTTAAGGGGTAAGTTATATGACAAAGATTCATTGTTTTGCATATGTTTTTTAAATTATTTCAACACCATTTGTTGAAAAGTATATTGTTTATTCATTTAATGGCCTTTACTTCTTTGTGAAAAGTAAACTCACTAGGTTTTTATGGCTCTGTTTCTGAATTTTCTAGTCTGTTTCATTGATGAGTCTGTCAGTCCTTTTGTTGACGTCTCAGTGACTTGAGGTTCATGTATTTTAAGGTTTGGATGTGTTTTCTATGTTCCCTTCCTTTTGTTTATTCAAAGTCAGAACCATCGTTTTCCCTATCATTAAAAACAAATCTATAATATTCTTTTATGTAGGAACAATATATAGCAATATCCCAAATTCACGAGTCATTTCTTCCTTTCTATCTGGATTTGTGAGCCACAGTTTGACCCACAGAGATAGAAGATTTATCATGTGGGGAGAATGTGGGAGATTGTGTACATTCTTTCCTAGGAATACAGACTGAAAATGATTGCATTGTGTACAGGTGTACACGATCACCATTGTCTGCATCATCCTGGTGTATTGCACCATGTGTATGAAAAGAAAGATTCTTATTTCTTTGACCCCAGAAAAAAGGTAGAAAATCAGAAAGAGGTAGAGTCACTGATAGAATCTCCATACATTTTATACAGAATGGTAATGCCAGATCTTAAAGAATCAAGAAAATCTCCTTTAGCTCTTCGATAGTCTGTGGTTTTTTAATTTCAAGCTCTTGACCTCAAGACTAAGAATCATATGTTCTACCGACGACCAGGCACCTCCCTGGCCCTATTTTAATCTTTTTAAAATGTAGAGTAGTGTGACCTTAAGTACATTCATGTTGCTCTGCACCCATAACCACCGTCCATCTCCAGGTCTTTTTCAATCTTTCCTAACTTGTCATGGTTCTTTTTAAGCCTAAGTTCTACTACTAGAATTTCAGAACATTGTAATTATGATCTCATCTTCATATTACATTTTAAAAATGGTCTACCAGTTCAGGTAAATGTCAAGTCCTTAAATTTTCCAAAGTTTAGAGTTTTATTAAAAACTTGAAGCCAGCAATAGAATGTCCAGTGAAGGTTGACTTTTGTCATATGTGAATGGCTAGCTCATTCAGTTCTTTTTTTGGAGGATAGCTTTTAAAATCTGTCAAATGTGTGTTCCATACTTGTTATTATCTGGATCCATATCAAGAGAAATCTAGTATACCAGCATATTTTATTTGGTTATTATCTAAGGCTTTTTGAGATGTAGGAAGCAAATGGAATTGCTAATTGCACTTTATCCTTTTTAATGTTTCTTCGAGATGGGCATTTTTAATGGAAGAGGGGTACTTTGTTGCCTTCTGCTTTTGCTTTGCCACATGGATTGACCATGTTTTAATCTGAAGTGGGTGTTAGTGTAACACTTAAGTGTTTGTCTTAGAATTAAAAACTTGAGAACTAAAAGCTAGGTTTGGAATTTGTGAGTTTCTTTTTCTTTTTTTTTATGTGTCTTTATCACTGTATCTCATAGAAAGTTTTATATTTTTGTCTTGAGTAGAAGTATTAACACCGTGGTAAACAGCCATTTTCTCGGTAATGTTGTTTTTGTTTTTGTATTTTTTTAACCCATCTAAGCAGCATATGTTTCTGGGTATACTTAAATGTTACTGTCAGGAAATCAATTTCTGAGTTAGTAGAAATCCAGAGTTCTGAGTTGGTAGAAAACCAGAGCCAGAAAAGGGGCTTTTCTGGCTGCGCACGTTGAAACCAGTGTTTCCAGATTTATAAAAAAAAGTGCAGTATAACGGTTCCTAGTTAACATTTATGTGTTGATTTCTAGAGACTTTTAGAGCAAGGATGGGAAGGAAGGTATAGGCTTTTTGTACTTTTGTAGTTTCCAATAAAAGGGTTCAGAAAACTTTTTTTTTTTTTTTTTTTTTTTGTAAATTAGCAAAAACTCTGGACAGAAAGCTCCAAGTCTGAATACTTACATATTTTGCAGAAGAGATATTAATGTGTTTAATTAAGAGATGCTGCCAAAGACCCTGCTGGAGGTGTTACATGATACAACAACTGTGTTAGTCTTCTACCAGTGGAAAAAATCTGAATTTCAGTAAAGGATTTTGGACCTAAATTAACAGTCCAACATTAAATCGAATTGAAATAAGGAATAAAATTGGCTAGTTTTATTTCCCTTGCATTTTTAGGGGGAAAAGATACAGAACAATGAAGAAAGTTTTGGTTTTCTTAGAACAATGATATCTTTTTTAAAAAATATATTTTCTTATAGACTCCAGAGTTAAAGCAGGAATAGTTATGTCATAGTGTTTAGGTTTGGGAATGCAGTTTCTGTTTCGCTTTTGTCCACTCAGTTACTAACGTTTTGACCCATGAGATTTCTATAGTTGCTGGATAGGATCATTCAGGATGTTGTACTTTGTGGGACATTTTACATACTTGATCCATACTTGACAACATCAAATTAATTCAGTCCTGTCTATTTCATCCTTCATAATGGCATGCATTAATCTTTTCATTCTTATTTTTAAATTTTTTAAAATTTTTATTTTTTAAAAAAGATTTTATTTATTTGTCAGAGAGAGAGAGCGAGCGAGCATGTGCGCGTGCATAAGTAGGGGCAGCAGCAGGCAAAGGGGGAAGCAGGCTTCCTGCTGAGCAAGGACCCTGATGTGTGGGACTTGATCCCAGGTCCCTGGGATCATGACCGGAGCCAAAGACAGGTAGACACTTAATGACTGAGCCACCCAGGCACCCCCATGGATGATATCTTTGTGAAGCAGTGCATAATGTAAAAATTCTGCCCTTATCCTTATATTTTATACAAGTTCTCTTCCTTTCTCATTATCATGCCTTTTTCGATTTCGTATATGAAAAGAAGGAGAGGAGCTCCTGGCTGGCTCAGTTGGCAGAACATGTTATTCTTGATTTTGGGGTTGTAGGTTCGAGCCCATGTTGGGTGTAGAGATTATTTTAAAAAGTAAAATCCAAAAAAAGAGAAGGTGTAAATTGACTCATTACCATATTGCCATAAGACTTAAATAAGAAATGATGCAGAAAAAGATCTTTATCACATGTTTTCATCTCCTGAAATCAGTGGCCTGTGTCTTCTCTATATTAATTTGTGCAATGGATTTGTACTGTTGCTTTCCTTTTCAATGAGGCAATAATAACTTGAGGCTGTCACTTTAAGAATACTACTTATGCTGAGCATTGATCCAGGATAGTAGCTTTTCTTACAGTGGACCAGGCAAAGTTTAGGAACATTCAGCTGGGAGCTGTAAATGGAACATTAGTGTTTCAGCGTACTGGTGGAAGATTTCTGTTGACTTTGATTACTTGTTTTCTAATTTCTCAAAGTCTGCCTTTTGAGGAAATACTGATTATAGGTCAAACTCAGGGTTAGATATGATTGTCATTGATCAAGAAGCTTCATCCTAATGAGAGGTCATCATTCATGAAATTTCAGTACACATGTGTGCTTAAAAAGTTATTGGTCCCTTCTTTTTTTCCTGACATCAGTAGGAAACATTCAGGTCATTATGTAATCTCATAGGTCTTCGAACTTCTTTGATGAAATTTGGTCTTTTTTTTTTTTTTTTTTAAAGATTTTATTTATTTATTGGACAGAGAGAGAGAGCACAAGTAGACAGAGAGGCAGGCAGAGAGAGAGGAGGAAGCAGGCTCCCTGCTGAGCAGAGAGCCCGATGTGGGGCTCGATCCCAGCACCCTGGGATCATGACCTGAGCCGAAGGCAGAGGCTTAACCCACTGAGCCACCCAGGCGCCCCATGAAATTTGGTCTTGAAAATTTTTTATCTGCCTAATTGACATTTAATGTGGAGAGTATGTAGTAAGTTCTCTAATAATCAATTTAGAGTCTGTTGTGCTTTAATATTTAATACTCTCTAATCTTCTAATTTTATTTATTTCTGAAATCTGTTAATTTTTTATAGAAAATCAAAGTGAGGAATTAAAAATATTTTGCATTTGTATTTCTTTTTTTTTTTTTTTAAAGATTTTATTTATTTATTTGACAGAGAGAGAGAGAGAGGGAGGGAGAGGGGAAGCAGGCTCCCTGCTGGCAGAGAGCCTGATGCGGGGCTCAATTCCAGGACCCTGAGATCATGACCTGAGCCCAAGGCAGAGGTTTAACCCACTGAGCCTCCCAAGCACCCTGCATTTGTATTTCTACTTAGGAGTCTTAAATTCACTTATTACATACTATCTGGCTAGTTTTTAAAATGATTTTGCCTATATTTCCTAATGATATAATATATAGCAATTTGAACCACAGAGGTGTCAAGAGTGTATGCATCCTGTATTTCAGTTATAAGATTTAAAAAATAAAAACAACATGCTCGAGAGCATTGCACATGAATATTACACAGCTCATTGATTGAATTAGAATTTTAAGTGGTACTATGAGAAGCTATTTGATTGCTACCTTCAGCCCAAACGTAAAAAGGTGAACATCCAGTGATTTATGCTGAGGATACAGAGGTTGGTGAAAGCTGGTAATAAGCTTAATGCAGGCAGAATTAGGAGCACCTGGGTGGCTCAGTTGGTTGAGCAACTGCCTTCAGCTTAGGTCATGATCCTGGAGTCCCAGGATCGAGTCCCACTTCCGGCTCCCTGCTCAGCAGCTCCTTCTGCCTGTCTCCCTGCTCATGCACTCTCTCTCTCTCTCAAATAAATCTTTAAAAAAAATGCAGGCAGAATTAGGTTGATATATGTTGTACTGAAAGAGCTTTATAAGCCCGTCATTTCTTTGAATTAACTTATTTATGGAGAAAATGCCTAGAAGTGCCTATTTCATACTAATTTGTAGAGGCTGTTTTTAGTGGAAATGGGATTAAACAACTTATTTGTAAATTATTAAAGTTGATTTTTTATTGAGATATTATTCACATATAATAACATTCATACTTTTGAAGTGTATAGCTCAGTGAGTTTAGCATATTTATGAAGATAGGATTTATGAAGGTAGGCAATCATGACCACTAAGAATTAAAGAAGGAGAAAATTGCTTTGTAAAATAAGTTCACTTGGTCTGATGCATTACTTGCCCAGTCTGTAGTACTAGGTATTTGTTTGCTGTGGGCAGATGATTCAGTTTGAACCAAGAATTTGGAAGTTTCTGGAATTTTGGGGGTGAAACTTCATTGATGCTTCTATGAGATGAACTGCTCATTTAGTTCTGTCATGTGGATAGGGCAACCATATTTTGACCAGGTTGTGATACTGTTTTTTACTATGCAATGAAGTGTTCTGTCTGTGGACACACTGATATAATAGGAAGAGAGTGATCTCTATTTTATTAATTAATGAATTAAATTAAACAAGAGTGTGATCTTTACAATTCAGGGAGACCTGGCCTGACCATTTAGCCTTGTTAACTTGGGCAAGTTACTTCTTGCTGAACCTCAGTTTACAGGAGATACTGTAAAATGGTTCAGTGAAGACAACATAGTTGGTTTACTTTAGATTCAGATCTCTTGACCTCTATTTTCTTTTTTACAGAACTGTGTTTTTGTTTTAAATAAGTGATTTTTACTCAGAACTTCTTTTTAAGAAACAGTTTATCAATCCACAGTGTTCTGTTTGTGGTTTACAGATAATAAAATAAAAACAAAATCCTCATTCTGTATTTGTGGCCCAGGAGAATGTTTGTTACTGGGACTATTGACCATAAAAATGATCGCCTCTTTACAAATCTTGTAATTATATTTTAGCCAATAAAATAACTAATAGAAATCAGGAACCTTAGCCTTCCTTTGTAATCTTAAATGGTGTGCCTCAACCTTTGGGACCTAGTACTGAGAACTCTCATTTGAGAACTTATTCTTAAAGTGTGAGAATTAGCCTTAGCTAGAAAAAGCAATAGCTGTTGGCTTTGCAGAAGAAAAAATAGTCTTATATTTTCCACCACTCATGTAACCACAATGCAGCTGTAATTCAAAGAAAGTTTTATTTTAGCCAAGGGTTATCTTCATTTTGAGAGAATTGACAAACTCATTATGAAGAGCTTTTGTCCTGGAACTTGTTAGCCTTATATTTTCTACATTGCAAACTTATATATAGTTTGAATGAAGTAGTTCCTTTATGAAATGCTTTAGCTTTGTTATTTTTTGAAGCATTTTATTATTTTTTAAAATTTTCCAAATAAACTGGGGCACCTGGGTGGCTCAGTGGGTTAGGCCTCTGCCTTCGGCTCAGGTCATGATCTCAGGGTCCTGGGATCGAGCCCTGCATCGGGCTCTCTACTCAGCAGGGAGCCGGCTTCCCCTTCTCTCTGCCTGCCTCTCTGCCTGCTTGTGATCTTTCTAAAAAAAAAGAAAAAAGAAAAAAATTATTTGGAAAAAAACTGTTTACTGAAATTTTACAGCATTTTAAATCAGTTCTTTGTGTCTAGGCATTTATGACAACTTGAACTGTGGTCTCAGGTTGCTAGTTTTTAAGAATTGTCTAGAGACTCTTAGAGTGTTACTAATTTTTTTTTATTTAAGATTTTATTTATTTATTTGACAGATCACAAGTAGGCAGAGAGGCAGGCAGAGAGAGAAAGGAGGAGGCAGGCTCCCTGCTGAGCAGAGAGGGGCTCCATCCCAGGACCCTGGGATCATGACCTGAGACAAAGGCAGAGGCTTTAACCCACTGAGCCACCCAGGTGCCCCAGCTTTGAGGGTTTTTGCTTTATTTTCCCTCTCCCACCTCAGTAAACTGTTGCTACTTACATATAAAGGATTTATCTTCTAAGTATTCAGATTTCATCAATTTGTGGTGATTCATGTAGAGTTATTATTTGCAGCTGTCATTTTGTCTTCCTCAGTGTTTCATTGCATTAGAAAGAATTATGATACAACAAATATGAAGTATTTGTTAGGTTTAAGGAAGTATTCTATTTCATTTGGGGTTTATTATATTCATAGTCATTTTAAAAAATACACTTGAATTATTATAAAAACATACAATACAGTTATGTAATCCTACTGTCTGGAGAGAATTGCTTTTAATCTTTTGGTTGTGTCTGTGTTTGTGTGTGTGTGTGTTTTCTGGTTGTCATTCTTAAAGAGGTAAAATATCACTTTACCAGGTAGATGGAGCTCATTTGGTTTTGAAGCTTAATAAAATGATAGTCTTTTGTCTTTTAACAGAATATCTTGGCAACATGCTGAAATATTTTAAATATTATGCTGGGGAGCCTTTTTTTTTTTTTTCTCTTTTTAATGGGGATATGGGGAAAGTAGCAGCTAAGTAGAAAAACAAGGAGACAATTATATTTGCCATTTCTCTGTAGTTAGCAGAACAGATTGTGTCTTTGTCAGTAATTTCCACGTATCTTCCTGAATATCCTGCTTATACTTTAAGTCTTTTTCTCTAGAAAGTAAAGGTGGTACAGTCTCATCCTGGACCTAAAGTGTGGAGGCTTGTGCAATTTTATTTGTTTTGAGTTGCCATGGAATGTTTATCATGGGAATCACTTTTGCAGAGATTGACCTGATTACATTAAGAAATTTGAAATATTTGTTTTCCAGCTTTGTAGTGAAGTAAATGAGTAACCTTACTAATTGAGTGACGAAAGTTGGGTCATTGACAGAACCTTGTGACGGTAATTTTCTGTTAATGCTAAAGCAAGGCATTTTTGAGTTCTCTTATCCTTAACTCGCTCTTCTAGAATCCCTAGAGGACCTGTACAACAGCCCCTCGAGGACCGAATCTTCACTCCTGCTGTCTCGGCGGTGTACAGCACGGTGAGTACCTGAGGTCTCTGTTGCGGTGCCTAACTTCTGGCACGTGAGCCTTTGATATCACAGCAATGTTTGTTTGATTGTCATGTGAAATGTTTTTTTGACAAAGGTTCATTAAAATCAGAAATTGAATTAGGTATATTTAATATAAGAAGGGTGAATAGGCTTTTCTCCCCTTCATCATAATTTAATAGTGAAACAAACATTGTCTTAAAATACATTGGCTAGTATACCGTTGTCTTTTTCTTCCTTTTTCATCTTTCTGTAAATCAACTTCTGGCCTTATCTTGTGACTCTTGAAGACACTGAGTTTTAATTTTCTTTTTTGATACTAAAATTTAAAAAAAAATTTTTTTAATATTTAAAGGTTTTTCATTTTTTACCCTTCTCTGATTACAAAAAAATGCAAAAGAGGTTTAGAAATGAGAACATTGGTTTTAATCTGGGAAATTTAATTTTTTAAAGATTTTATTTATTTATTTGACAGAGAGAGATCACAAGTAGGCAGAGAGGCAGTCAGAGAGAGGAGGAAGCAGGCTCCCTGCTGAGCAGAGAGCCTGATGTGGGACTCGATCCCAGGACCCTGAGATCATGACCTGAGCTGAAGGCAGCGGCTTAACCCACTGAGCCACCCAGGCGCCCCTGGGAAATTTAATTTTTTATGTTAAATGATTAATTCAAATTCATACATGAAGGGAAATTTAAAAGGTAGAGGATGAAGGTCATAAAATTAAAAGCAGATTTCAGGTGTCTCACAGTGAGCCTAAGGGAATTTAAGTAGAATGGAAGAGTCAGACATCTTTTTATTGTTTCAGTTTATCATACCAATAATTTCTCATCTTCCAAATAGGGTGCTTCAAAGAAACTCAGAATGGTGAGAAAGATGAGTAAATAAGTCATTGTAATCTAACGTGGTATGATAAAGCAATGATTCTTATCCTTTTGGGTTATGAATTACCTTTAGAATTTGAATGTAGCCACAGTGCTTTATTCTCAAAAGAGACCATATACCCAGTGTTTACATATAATTTCAGAATTTTGCAAATGTTCGTTAGACCATTCATCAGCTCAAGGTTAAGAACCTTTAGTTAGAGTTGCAAAGGAGTTAAGAACCTTTAGTTAGAGATGGGAAAGGAAGAGGCCACTCATTGAGGAAGTGGCACTAAGCTGGAAGGCATAGAACTTCTCTAGGCATAGTAGGGAACACAAGGCCTTCTAGGAAGTTAAAATTCAGACACATGCTTAAAGGAGTGGTCAGTAGTCAGCTTTGTGTGGCAGTGTTTTGTTGCAGAAGTAGAGATGAGATAGTAGATGGGTTTTGGAGGTTTTAAGATTGTTGTGAAGACTTAGAATGTTATTGTGTAGGAATGAGTAGGTAGGATGGTTTCCCTGAAACAAGTCTCAGTTTACACCTGTTGTAGTTCAGTTAACACTTGTAAATTATTTGAACCCCCAACTCTTCAGATGGACTCCAGTTAGGTGACAAATTGCCTGATCATCCTAGTAATTGAGAACATTCAATTTACATTGAAAAACAGTTTTTAGTTTTTTTCTGGCATAAACTTTCTGTAGGCAAACGGTTTTGTTTTGTTGTGTTATGTTTTGTTAGTACTGACCTTCAGGGCATCTTAAATTTGTCTGGCATAACTTTTTTTTTTTTTAAGATTTTATTTATTTATTTGACAGACAGAGATCATAGGTAGGCAGAGAGGCAGGCAGAGAGAGAGGAAGGGAAGCAGGCTCCCTGCTGAGCAGAGAGTCCGACGTGGGACTTGATCCCAGGACCCTGGGATCATGACCTGAGCCGAAGGCAGAGGCTTTAACCCACTGAGCCACCCAGGTGTCCTGAGTCTGACATAACTCATAAAATACATTTTTTTTTCTAATTAGAAGTATACTCTTTGCCATTCAATTTCTGTTTCCAAGATTAAGATAAGTAAAAGAAGAAAATGAAAATTTCTAGTAATCTTGAGTGATTTCTAGAAGCAACTACTATAACCATTTTTTGGTATAGTTTCCTTTGTCTTTTTTTCTGTGTTGTAGACTCTATATAAGATATTTTATTCTATTTGGTCAGTTTATGTTATAATGTTAGCTTTTCCTATGCTGTTTGAAGCATGTCATAAATAATGGTTATCTATTTTGTCATAAGAATTTAATATTCACTGGACATTTGACAGATATTTCTTGAGCTTTCAATGTGTGTCAGGCACTGTTTGGCATTGTGAATGTAGTAGTGAGCAAACCAAACCTACTGTACTCATGGAGTTTATACTGTTCTGTGGGATAGAAGGAAAGTAAACAAATATATGTGCAATATAGTGGTGTGTAGGAATAAGTGTCTTGATGAAAATGGAGTAGTATAAATTGATGGAGAATGACTGGACAATCCTGGACATTCCGTCTAAAGGCATTTAAGTAGAAAGCTAAGAAGTGAGGGAGTGGCCTTGCAGATTTCTAAGAAAAACGTATTTCTGGTAAAAGAAATAGTAGTGCAAAGGCTTAGGGATAGCAGTGTGCTTACTGTGGTCTTAGAGCTGCAAGGAAACTAGTGTGGTTGGAGTGGAGAGAGGGTAGGGATAGAATTCAGAGAAGTATTTGGAGCATCAGATTATGTAGGGCATTATTTACTATGGTAAGAATTTGGATTTTAATTTAAATGTGATGGAAAGCCTTTAGAAACTTAAAAGCAGTAGTTCTGAATTTCTGTTTAAAGGACACTGTAGCTATTCTACAGAGAGTAGACTGATAAGGGCAGGTGCTGGGGTGGTGAAGTGGAAGCAAGATGAGTTAAGAGGTTGTTAGTTAGAGTCAGAATGCAAGCTGGTGCAGCCATTCTGGAAAGCAGCATGGAGGTTCCTCAAAAAGTTGAAAATAGAACTACCCTACAACCTAGCAATTGCACTACTGGGTATTTACCCCAAAGATACAAATGTAGTGATCCGAAGGTTCACCTGTACCCAATGTTTATAGCAACAATGTCCACAATAGCCAAACTGTGGAAAGAGCCTAGATGTCCATCAACAGATGAATGGTTGAAGAAAATGTGGTATGTATATACAATGGTCTATTATGCAGCCATCAGAAAAAACCCTGAAATTTTGCCATTTGCAACGACTTGGATGAAACTAGGGGGTATTATGCTAAGTGAAATAAGTCAATCAGAGAAAGACATTTATCATATGATCTCACTGATACGAGGAATTCGAGAAATAAGACCAAGGTTCATAAGGAAATGGAGGGAAAAATGAAACAAGACAAAACCAGAGAGGGAGACAAAACATAAGAGACTCTTAATCTCAGGAAACAAACTGAGGGTTGCTGGAGTGGTGGCAGGTGGGAGGGATGGGGATGCTGGGTGATGGACATTGGGGAGAGTATGTGCTATGGTGAGTGCTGTGAATTGTGTGGGACTGCTGAATCACATACCAGTACCCCTGAAACAAATAATATTAAGATTATATGTTAATTAAAATTTAGGGGCACCTGGGTGGCCTCTGCCTTTGGTTCAGGTCATGATCTCAGGGTCCTGGAATCAAGCCCCGCATCACGCTCTCTGCTCTGCCAGGAGCCTGCTTCTCCCTCTCTGCCTACTTGTTCTCTCTCTCTCTCTCTCTCTCTCTCTCTCTCAAATAAATAAATAAATAAAATCTTAAAGAAAATCTAAAAATAAAGGTGATTGTAGTAAAGTAGGCAGAAGATGATGATGTACTTCTTCTAAGGCAGTACAGAAAAAGATGAGTAGTGGAATTTGGTATGTATTTTGAAAGTAGATGGAAAAGGATATCACGGTAACTTGGATGTGAGATAAGAATGAAGAGTAAATGGTGTTGCTAGGGATTTAGCTTGAGTAACTGAATGAACATGGTACTTTTCGTGCAGATGAACACTGGGTGAGGAGCAAGATTTTTGTTGAGAAAAATAGTAGATGTAAACATTATTTAGGGGAGAAGTCAAACATTAGGTTGTTTCTAACATTACCTATAATATTACCTATTAGAAATAACTTACTTGAATTTAAAGCCTTTTCTGAATTGTAGATTATTTTTATGGAATAACTTCCTAAAAAGTGAAACTACTGAGTTAAAAATGTAGACATGTTTTTGAAATTCCTCATAAATGAAGACATGTGACTTTGTAAAGTTAGTGATTTGGAGAGGAGTTATCCAGATCATGTGAATGATAGCACAATGTCTGCTACAGAGTTTACATGTCATGTTTTGAAACAAAGGTTTTGAATTTATTTTTGAGTTAGATCAAATTTGACATTTACTATTTTAAGCCGCTGCCATACTAATAGTCCTTTAGTCAATGAACAAAGTGGGTGCACCAAGTATATGTGATGCCTATTCTGGAAGGATAAGAGATTTTATTTTAGGCAATAAAAACTTACCTTAAAATATGGCAGTCTTTACTTTCTTGATCACATGTTTCCATTCTTAGCAATTTAAGTCTCTGCCTCACTTTTACAGTCTTGTGCACTTTAACTGAATGAGTAAGAGAGTTTGTGACCAGGTGCTTTGACATTTTTAATTCCCCTTCTTCTCAGCCCCAAGATATGTTACTTGTTACTATTTCTCTAGTGTCTAGGTCCATTAGCATGATTTCTGTCATAAAATACAGGCTAACCCTCAGTTCACCTCCTCCTGTCTCACCATATGGTGCCCATATGTTCCTTTAATTGAGCTGGTTGAATTCCTTGAAAGGCAAAAATGAATCCTGGCCAGTCTTAAAACATTATACAATCAAATGTTTGATTTCTTTTTTCTGTTTTATAGGCTTTATGCCCTCATGTCAGCATTTTAGATAGGTTTTCTGCTGATAATCAAAGAAGCAGCAAAAAGAAGACTTTTTTTTTTTTTTAAAGATTTATTTATTTTAGAGAGAGAGGTGGGTGAGGGCGGGTGGGAGAGGGGAGAGGGAGAGAGAATCCGTGCTGAGTGTGGAGCCTGACGTGGGGCTCCATCCCAGTCAGTCATGAACTGAGCCCAAACCAGGAGTTGGATGCTTAATCAGCTACATCATCCAGGTGACCCAAGACTCAGTTTTTATAATGCTGTCAAGTTAATGTTTTAGGCTGATTGTCATTTATTTTTTTATTTTGGCCTCATTTCTAGAAGTTTCTCTTTAGAACGTTTATCAGAAATGGGAGCGATACTTTTGTCATATTTCTTATTCAGGGATGGGAGAGATACTTTTGTCATTATTCCTTATTAGCCATAATTACATGAGAGTGATTGATTATATGAACAAAAAATGAATGAAGCCAGTAGTTTTTAAATTCTAGGAAGAGAAATATATATTATATGGTAGAGAGGAAATGGCAAAGCTGAAGAGGAATGAGCTGATTTGGAGTATATTTATTAATAACTCTCCTAATTGGCATACTTCTTAAGAACAAAATATGAAATTTTACCATGTTGTGTGTATATATATTTATTTATTTATTTATTTGACAGAGAGAAATTACAAGTAGATGGAGAGGCAGGCAGAGAGAGAGAGGGGGGGAAGCAGGCTCCCCGCCAAGCAGAGAGCCCAATGCGGGACTCGATCCCAGGACCCTGAGATCATCACCTGAGCCGAAGGCAGCGGCTTAACCCACTGAGCCACCCAGGCGCCCACCATGTTGTATATTTTTGGCTTAATATTTTATTTAGAGAAGTTGGATTTTATTACTGTTAAGCCAGTATTTATTTTTATAAGTGGGCTTCGAGCCAGCATAGATTCCAGCATGGGGCTTGAACTCACCACCCCAGGTCAAGACCTGAGCTGAGATCAACAGTTGGTTGCTTAACTTACTGAGCCATCTCTAGGTGTCCCTAAGCCAGTATTTTTAATAAAATTGCAGAAATAAACTTAATACAAAATTTTCTGGAATAATGACTTTACTACAAGAAGCAGCAATCACACATATTCTGGTGGATTGGAAGAGTTGTGTTATTAACAGTTTCTGCAAAATTTCTGTAAATAAGTTAATGAGTAAATTACTCCTTAATGCTGTAACATTTATCCTTTTTAGCCAGGTTATACTTTTAAAGTCTTGATTCTGTCATACTGTAGTTTTATGAATCTAATTAGAAAATAATGCTTTTGGGCACCTGGGTGGCTCAGTGGGTTAAGCCGCTGCCTTCTGCTCAGGTCATGGTCTCAGGGTCCTGGGATCGAGTCCCACATTGGGCTCTTGGCTCAGCAGGGATCCTTCTTCTCTCTCTCTCTCTCTCTCTCTCTCTGCCTGCCTCTCCATCTACTTGTGATTTCTCTCTGTCAAATAAATAAATAAAATCTTAAAAAAAAAAAAAAGAAAATAATGCTTTTATGTTTTTTTTTCTAGTCACTGATAAATACTGAGTAGGCCAACATATCAGTGTAAATATCTGCACAGGGACAAAATTTAGCCTGGGTGGATCAGTACTCCTTAGACAGCTGTATCTAGCAAGATGTAAATCCACTTAATTGCCCTATAATGCAGCCCAGAATGACAGTCCATTTTCCCCCCAGTGGTAAATATGCTAGTTGAACTGATGATTTGTTTTTGTAGACTTTATTTTTAAAAACAGCTTTATTGGGGTATATTTGACAGACAGTATATATAGTGCCAGTGATTTAAATATATCTAAAGTGTACTATTTAAAGTATATAATTTGGTGGGGCACCTGGGTGGCTCAGTGGGTTAAGCCGCTGCCTTCGGCTCAGGTCATGATCTCAGGGTCCTGGGATCGAGTCCCGCATCGGGCTCTCTGCTCGGCAGGGAGCCTGCTTCCCTCTCTCTCTCTCTCTCTCTGGCTGCCTCTCCGTCTACTTGTGATTTCTCTCTGTCAAATTAATAAATAAAATCTTTAAAAAAAAATAAAGTATATAATTTGGGAAGTTTTAACATATATATATATATATATACCCATGAAAATCTTTGCCACAATCAAAATTAACGTGCATCATAAGTTCTTCATTTGCCTTTCTAATCTTTTCTTTCCACCTTCCCCCACCATTGGTCTGCTTTTTGTTATTATGGATTCATTTTCTAGATATTTATTAAAAGCTATAATAGGAAAAAGAATAATGCAGTAGGTGCTGGTTGTTTTTTGACTTTAGTCACTCAGGTTAATTATTTTGAGATATTTCCATATTGTGTTTATCAGTAGCTTCTTCCTGGGAGAAAAAGTAAACTTTATTATTATTATTATTATTACTATTATTATAATATCTTTAGAAAAGATAAACTTTAGGTTCAAAATATAGGGCTGACACAATTACATGTTCTATATATTCTTTTTCCCTCTAAGGATAGAGTTTGGTTTTCATTAAACATAATGAAAATCATGTGATATACAATTTGGTTGCTTTCTTTTTTATTTTTATTTATTTATTTATTTCTAAAAGGTTTTATTTATTTATTTGACAGAGATCACAAGTAGGCAGAGAGAGAGAGACAGGGAAGCAGGCTCCCTGCTGAGCAGAGAGCCGGATGTGGGGCTCCATCCCAGGACCCTGAGATCATGACCTGAGCTGAAGGCAGAGGCTTAACTCACTGAGCCACCCAGGCACCCCTGCTTTCTTTTTTAATACAACATTGTATTATAAATAATTTCCTATGTTATTACATGACACTTACAAACATTGTAAGCACAAACATAAGTTTAAGTATCCTGTCAATGAGGCGAACCATAAGTTCCATAATGAGTAAATTTAAGAACTAGTGTTTGTCTTGAAGATTCCCTTTATTTTCTGTTTCAAATAATTTTATGATATGTACATATGCATAAATAAGATACATACACATACGTGTGCATATTTTGATCTGTTTAAATAGGATTTTTACCTTAGGCTAAGATTCTCAAAAGTAACCTTAGTAGGTTAAAGTAACACACATAATAGATACTTATGTATATCTTTAAAGATGCTTAATATTTTTGATATTATACAGTTCTGGTAGGTTATGTTGCCACACAGTATAGGAGTGTATCTATTTCATTGTATCTGGACTTTCAGGGGTTCACATTCATTTAAAAAAATACATGTATTTTATTTATTTAGAGCATGAGTACGGGGAGGGGCGGGGGAGAAGGAGAAAGAATCTCAAGCAGATTCTGCATTGAGCACGGACCCATTGTGGGCCTCGATCTCACGATCCTGAGGTCATGACCTGAGCTGAAATCAAGTCTTTCACCTAAACTACTGAACTACCCAGACACCCCCAGGTGTTCCCATTTCAGCTGTGTTTGCTAACTTGATCCGTTAAAAGTGCTATTTCACAGTTCATGAAGGAGAAAATTAGCAGGTTTTAAGTGGCTGTGGAAGAATGTTTAACATTGGTAAAATGATACCCTATTTTGTCTAAAATTAGCAAAGGTTTAATTATTATCCATTTCTTAGTTATAGAAATGTAATTAGGAATGTTTGGGACTTTCTAAAAGCCTTTTAATGTTTTTTCCCATTCAGTATTTTTACATTTTGGAGTATACAAAAGAAATGAAATTTTCCTGTCTGTTGTGACAAAAAGGATTTTGTTGTAAGAGGATTGTAGTTTTACAATTATTATTGTTGTCACTTTTCTCTAGTAGCATTGCTGATACGTGAACATATTTAGAAATCTAGGTTTTTTTGTTTGAAATTAAAATAAAAGATGAAAATCACATTTAGATATTTCTTCTTTTTAAATTTTATTTATTTATTTATTTTAAATAAAAGCTATGTGATTTTTTTCTTTAAAGATTTTATTTGTTTATTTGACAGAGAGGGAGCAAGAGATGGGAAAGCAGGCTCCCCACTGTGCAAAGAGCCCGATGCGGTGCTCGATCCTAGGACCCTGAGATCATGACCTGAGCCGAAGGCAGAGGCCTAACCCATTGAGCCACCAGGCACTCCTAAGATACTTCCTCTTTTTTTTTTTTTTTTTAAAGATTTTATTTATTTATGAGAGAGAGAGAGAGGGGGAGAGAGCAAGCGCAGGCAGACAGAATGGCAGGCAGAGGCAGAGGGAGAAGCAGGCTCCCTGCCGAGCACGGAGCCCGATGCGGGACTCGATCCCAGGACACTGGGATCATGACCTGAGCCCAAGGCAGCTGGCCAACTGAGCCACCCAGGCGTCCCGATACTTTCTCTTTAAAAAAAAAAATTGTGGTAAAATGGCTTAACATAAAATTTACCATCTTAATCATTTTAAAAATTGTTTTTTAAAAACTTTATTTATTTGGGGCACCTGGGTGGCTCAGTGGATTAAGCCGCTGCCTTCGGCTCGGGTCATGATCTCTGTGTCCTGGGATCGAGCCCTGCATCAGGCTCTTTGCTCAGTGGGAGCCTGCTTCTCTCTCTCTCTCTGCCTGCCTGACTCTCTGCCTACTTGTGATCTCTCTCTGTGTCAAATAAATAAATAAAATCTTAAAAAAAAAAAACAACCCTTTATTTATTTGTTTAATCTGTACACCCAATGTGGGGCTCAAACTCAAAAGCCCAAGATCAAGAGCCATGTGCTCTTTTGACTGAACTGGCTAGACATCCCCTGTCTTAATTTTCTTTTCTTTTTTCTTTCTTTCTTTATTTTATTTTATTTATTTTTTTTAGTTTATTTGACTGATACCACAAGTAGGCAGAGAGGCAGGCAGAAAGAGAAGGGGAAGAAGGCTCTCTGTTGAGCAGAGAGCCCTATTTGGTGCTCGATCCCAGGATCCTGGGATCATGACTTGAGCCAAAGGCAGAAGCTTTAACCTACTGAGCCACCCAGGTGCCCCTGTCTTAATCAATTTAAAGTTATACCAATACAGTCAAATTTTTGTGCAGCCCCATCACCATCCATCCCTAAAAGTCTTCATTTTAAAAACTGAAACTCTGCCTATAAAACAACTACAACTGCTATATAACAGTTCCTCATTTCTCTTCCCCTTAGTTTCTGGAAACCACCATTCTACTTTCTATGTCTGTGATTTTGATTACTATAAGTACTTTGTGTAAGTCAAATTATACATATACAGATAAATTATATTTATCTTTTTGTGACTAGTTTATTTCACTTAGCATAATGTCTCAATGTTTATCCATATTGTGGCAGGTGTCAGAATGTCCTTCCTTTTTGAGTCATGTGGTTTTCCATTTTCCCAGCATCCTTCGTTCACAAGACTTTTTTTCCCATTAAATGGTCCTGGCGTCCTTTTTGAAAATCATGTGAGCATATGTGCGAGTATTTATTTTTGGTCCCTGTATTCTATTCTATTAGTCTGTATGTCTGTGTTTATGCCAAAACCACACTGCTTATTAATAAGCTTTGTAGTAAATTTTGAAATCAGGAAATGTGAGTCCTTCAAAAGATTGTTTTGTCTATTTATGCTTTCTTGAAATTCCACATAAATTTTAGGTTGGATTTTTCTGTTTCTGTAAAAAATATCATTGGGATTTTGGTAGGGATTGCATTAGATCTGTAGTTCACTTTCAGCAGTATTGACATCTTAACAATATTAAGTCTTTAAATCTATGAATATGTAATGTATTTTCATTCATTTTATGTCTTCAATTTCTTACAGTGGCATTTTATATTTTTCATTACAGAATTCTTTCACATTTTTTGTTAATTTCTAAGGCTATTGTAAATGGAATTGTTTTCCTCCTTTCCTTTTCAGATTATTTATTGCTCATGTTTAGAAATTCAACTGATTTTTGTACGTTGATGTCATATCTTGCTGCTTTCCTGAACTCATTTGTTATTCTGATGGTTTTATTGTGGAAAGAGAATCTTTTCTACATAGAAGATCGTATCTCAAACAAGTAATTTTACTTATTTTTCAGTTCAGATGTCTTTTGTTTTTTATTCTTGCCTAATTGTTTGGTTAGGGTTTCCAATACTGTGTTGAAAAGAAATGGTGAAAGCACTTGCTTTGTTTTTGATTTTAGAGAGAAGCCTCAGTCTTTTGCCACTGAGTATGAAATTTGCTGTGGGTTTTTCATATATAGCTTTTATTATGTTGAGGCAGTTTCCTTCTATTTTTAGTTTGTTGAGTCTTTTTTATCATGAAAAGATGGTGAAATTTTTTCTGGTCAAATGGGTTTTCTCATTCATGTTGGTGTGGTGTATTACACTGATTGATTTTTATATATTGAACTGTCCTTGCATATCAGGAATAAATCTCACTTGGTCCTGATATATAATCCTTCTAATATGCTATTGGATTCTGTTTGCTAGTGTTGTGTGTTGTGTGTCTCTTGTTTTGTTTTGGGGGTTTGTTTGTTTGTTTGTTTGTTTTTTAGGATTTTTGCATTGTTACTGGTCTTTCATTTTCTTATAGTGTCTTTTTTTTTTTTTAACTTTAAGATTTTATTTCTTTATTTGACAGAGAGAGAGATTACACGTAGACAGAGAGGCAGGCAGAGAGAGAGGGGGAAGCAGGCTCCCCACTGAGCAGAGAGCTCTATGTAGGGCTTGATCCCAACACCCTGAGATCATGACCTGAGCTGAAGGCAGGGGCTTTATCCACTGAGCCACCCAGGCGCCCCTTGTTGTAGTGTCTTTATCTGGCTTTGATATCAGGATCACACTGGCCTCATAGAATGAGTTAGGAAGTTATTTGCTTCTCTCCAAGTTTTTTGAAAAGTTTGAGAAGAATTGGTGTTATTCCTTTTTACATGTTTGGTATCGTTTCCCAGTGAAGCCATGAAATCCAGGGCTTTTCTACTTTTGGGAGGTTTTTTGAGTACTGATTCATTTTCCTTCCTAGTTACTTATCTATTCAGATTTTCTGTTTCTTTGTGATTTAGTCTTAGGAGATTTTGCATTTCTAGGAATTTGTCTATTTCACCTAGGTTATCCAATTTTTTGGTGTTTAGTTATTTTCTTAATATTCTCCATTGATTTAACGTTGAACTTAGAATTCTGTATAATCACTTGAAAAAATTTAGGTCAGTGGTTCTCAGCTAGAGATGCTTTTGCCCTCTAGGGCACATATAGCAATGCCTGGAGACATATTTCATTGTCACAATTTGGTGCAGGAATGGGAAAGGAATTCCCATAGCATTTGAAGGCTATATAGACCTGGGATGCAATTGAACGTCCCAACGTGCACAGGATAGCCTCACAACAAAAATTATCTAACCCCAAATATCATGGCTGAGCAAACCTGGTTTCTGTTTTTCTTAGATGTTATTAACATTATTAAGATGACTTAAAATTGTTAAGACTCAATCCAGCTAGTTTTTGTTGAATATCCACTATGTACTATACAACTTTTGGGAGAAAAGCATTGGTATGAATGTAAAAACTAATGAAAATTGTAGTAAGTGCTATGAAGGAGATACACAGGATGCAGAATTAATAACAGAGTAATTTTTTTTTTCTTTTTAAAAGATTTTATTTGTTTGAGAGAGAGAGAAAGCGTGAGCAGGGCAGAAGGAAAGGGACAAGCAGCCTCCCAGTGGAGCAGGAAGCCTGATGTGGGGCTCGATCTCAGGACCATGGGATCATGACCTGAGCTGAAGGCAGATGTTTAACCAACTGAGCTACGCAGGCACCCTGATAACATAGTAATTGTTAATTAGGTGTGAGTGGGAAGCTTGAGAAGGTGGCATTTTAGGGTATCCGAACTATGAGGAGAATTCAGCCCTTCATGGATGGGAGGAAATAAATGCGTGAATAGATTTTCAGAGGCTCCAAGGCATTCAGATGAGTAGAGCTCTCCTGGTGGTGGGAAGCTCAGTGCTCTGGAGACAGCACACATGGGATGCTGGGAACTGGTGCTGTCCATTAAAAGCCTGCTTTCTCAGCACTTGAAATGTGTCTAATGTGACCGTGGAGGTGAATTTTCAATTTTATTTAATTTTTGTTCTTTGAAATTTAAATAGCTGCTTGTGGTGATCATATTGGAAACTACAGCTCTAGAGAGTGACAAAGTGTAGATCTTGCTTATTTTGTAAGGTCCCTAAAAGGCATTTGGCTTTTATTTGACATGCAGCAGCCATTGAAGGATTTCAGGTATGGATATAACATGATATTGATTTAAGTTATAAAAATACTTTGATATTTATGGTATTAGTGGATGGATTGGAATTTGTAGTTTACATGGGGAGCAGTGGTTATACGTGGCTAGCGGGCTCCGGAACCCTACAGATTGAATTCAGATACTGGTGCTTTCACATAGCAGTTGTTTGTGTCCTTGAGCAAATGGCTTAACTCGCTTGTACCTCAGTTTCCTTCCTCATTGATAAAATGGAGATGGTTATTATATTCATCTCCAAAGGTCATTATGAAGGTTAAATGAGACAAATCCATTTAAAACTGATTAAACTTGATTTGTGATCATCATTCAGGTATTTAGCTGCAACTGCATCCCCTGTCACCACTCTGGGTTTACCACTATTATAACAAGAACCAGGGAATACTGACTGCTGTTAACATCCCTTTGAAGTAAGAACTGAACATCCTTAATATAATATACATAAGCAGTTTATGTATTCCATAAGCAGTTTATTATTATTATTATTAATTATTAATAGTGTGGCTTTTAAAACTTCAGTATCACACAAGATAATCTTTGGAATGTCTAAATTTATTTAAATAGTAAAGTAAGCTCTTTTCTTTATAAACTAATGTACATTTTAGAAAACTAAGAAAATTAGGGGATAAAATACTTGTAATCTCATTACATGTGTTAAATACTGTTTACTCTTTATATTTCCTCCATTTGATCAATAACTGCCATACTGTTGGACAGATTGCTTTATTTTTAATAATTCAATACAAATTTTTTTGGCTGAGATAATTGAATTTCAACAGTGTTGCTAAGAATTATTGTAATTATAGATTGTCACCTGATTTTTATAAATTGGTTTTTAAAAAAGTAACAAAAATTGGCACTATAGAAAGGTAGTCAGTTGAGCTAAAGCATGTATTACTTTTATTTCCATGTAGAAGGTTTTCTTTTTTTTTTTTTTTTATAGATTTTGTTTATCAGAGAGAGAGGGGGAGAGAGAGCGAGCACAGGCAGACAGAATGGCAGGCAGAGGCAGAGGGAGAAGCAGGCTCCCTGCTGAGCAAGGAGCCCGATGTGGGACTCCATCCCAGGATGCTGGCTGGGATCATGACCTGAGCCAAAGGCAGCTGCATAACCAACTGAGCCACCCAGGCGTCCCTAGAAGGTTTTCTTTTTATTGAAATGTAATTGACATATAGCATTGTAAATTTAAGGCATATAACCTGTTGATTTGATATACTTTTATACTGCAATATGATTATCAGCATTACCTTAGCTAACACCTCCATCATGTTATATAATTATTCTTTTCTGTGGTGAGAACATTTAAGGTCTGGTCTTTTAACAGCTTGCAAGTATGTAATATTGTTAACTGTAATCACCGTCCTCTACATTAGATCCCAGAATCTTTGTTCAGCATTTCCCCAGTTCTTCAACTCCAGCCCTTGGTAATCACCATTCTATTCTTTGTGTCTATGAGTTTGTTTTATATTCTACATAAAGTATTGTTCTGTTGGGACACCTGGGTGGTTCAGTTGGTTAAGCCGCTGCCTTCGGTTCAGGTTATGACCCCAGAGTCCTGGGATTGAGCCCTGCATCAGGCTCCCAGCTCAGCAGGAAGCCTGCTTCTCCCACTCCCACTCCACCTGCTTGTGTTCCCTCTCTCGCTGTGTCTCTCTCTGCCAAATAAATAAAATCTTTTAAAAAACCCCAAATATATATAAAATGTAGATCTGCTCATTAAATGTTAAATCACATACCTAATTAAAATATTATTTAATATGTATTTACCTCATTTTCTCCTTGAAAAGAATGATTAACCTTAAAGATATAAAAGTTGTTCTGTTAAATGTCAGTTATAAATTGCTTTTGACTTTCTCAGATAAAAAAATCATAGAAACAATTCACAAGACCTATAATGTCAAAGAACTTTGAAAATGTTTCATTAAACTTGGATATTCCCTTCAGGTTCATTTATAAAGTATTATATGTATCGTTGTTAAAAACAAAACAACTGATAGGGTCCAATTTAAAATAAAATGAGTCCTAGGAAATTGGACTGTCATAAGTAATTGTATGGTAAATGGAGTTGTAATTATTTCAAGGGAAAAAGAAAACGAAAAAATAAACAAACACCATGGATTTATTATCACTGTGAAGTTGGTGGCATGAATAGCAAGGTCATTTTTTCTGCAAGCTTTGATAGACGTTTAACTTCCACCTCATGCAGTTTCCCTTTTTATCTTTTAAAAGCAAATTCTGGCTGTCAGGAATCCTGTAGGCAAGAGATTGTGAAGGATTAGCATCTTTGTTCATTGTGTCATTCTTTGCTTGTTTAATTGCCATATAGCATGCAGAGTGTTCAATAAAAGGGTGTTTAATTTCTTTAACTCTTACACATCCCAAAGAACCTCTGGCTGTATTAAGAATTTTAAGATTTGTAAAATCAGCAGTATATTTTTAGTCTTTATTTGTTCAATTAGCATTTGTTAGTAACTTTTCAGAAAATTTAGAAAAATTAGCACATGTGAAATATTTATTTCAAATCTTTTAAATGATTTATTTATTTGAGAGTGCGTGCACAAATGCGGGAAGGGGCAGAGAGAGAGCATCTCAAGCAGACTCCCCACCAAGGGCAGAGCCTGGGGTAGAGCTGGATCCCACAACCCATGAGATCATGATCTGAGCCGAAACCAAGAGTGGGATGCTCAACCAACTGAGCCATCCAAACGCCCTTTATTTCAGACTTTTAAAGGCCAATTCAGAGAGTTTTCTCTTGATGAAGACATTTATTGAAAAGAGAAGTAAAGAGGTGTCACAGATGTATGACTAAAAGATTAGGCTGATTGATAGTCAGCTGGGTTGACTGGGAAGCTTTCTGGAAGAGGTCTTGATGCCAGTGTCTTTCTGAATATTGATTGGCCAAACATTTTATCATAAATACTAAGTATTCTCCAGAAGAAGATAATAAATGACATCACAGGAAAAGGGTTTGAGAGAAGCTGACATTTTTCATGCTTATGTTTTGGGCTAGGATTTGGGGGAGAACAAGTAATAAGAGAGAGGTTTCATTTTTTTTATGTACTGTGATGATTTTTAACTCATCTTTCTCTGTAGGATCATGTATCATATGTCACCCGTGCCTTAGGTCTGTTCCAGAGCAACTTAATACTGATTTTGATAATGTAATTGAATTTATGTTTATATATAATTGAATATCATGTTCTAAGTGCTAATACCTTGGAATTAAAAACAAATTCACTTATCTTGATTAGTTATATAAATGGTTCATTAGCACCTGAAAGATTAGCAAAAAGAAAGCAAACCAGAATTTAAAAGAAATTAAGTTGTAAAATGAAAAATAACTAGTACCACTGCAGTTGTTAAATCTATACAGTAATCTCCCAACTGACATGCAGACTTGTTTAGGGTGGAAAACTAAGTTACTGATTTTTATGTGTGAAGTTAGTTTTACTAAATAGTTGGGTTATCTATTCATAGAATAAATACTCCTTAACCATTTCTGTAGTTTTTTCCCAAGACAGCTATTCCTAATTTGATTAAGGTTTTACTACTGACTTGGGAAAAGACTTTGGAATCTTTTTTTTTTCCCCTTTTAATTCCACTGTAGTTAAGATACAGTGTTGTATTAGCTTCAGTTGTACAGTGCAGTGATTCAACAATTCCCTACTCTGCTGCCATCTTCCCTCTCAAAAGCCGTACCTTGGATTCTTAAGACAGTTTTCGAGGCTACTGTTCGTAATGAAGGAAATAAAAAATCCATTCGCTGTCCTAGCCTAGTCCCTTTGTGTATATTAAGGCAGCTCTGGGCACCCGAGTTGTTTCTGGTATCTGTGGATTGATAGTCTAAATCAATTTTACTGTCAAAACAGCCAAATTATAAATACTAAGATTTGGCAGAATTAATAATACAGTATTTATACTTAATCGTCTGAGTGGCCACTTGTCTGCATGCATTGTCATAAGTGCTTGTTACATCCTGTCCCTTTCCATAAGTATTACAGGGAGCAAACAGATAATGAGAATCACCGTGATGGATGATTCTGCTCTGAGTGCAACATGGCAGCGAGGATAATGTGAATCTTGTTTTCTTTGGCTACATTATTGGTTTAAGTAGAATATCATAGGTCAATCTGGAAACCTTAACAACCAGCCAAGTTCCAAAGAGCAGATTTTTGTTCACTATGAAATTAATGTGTGCCTGCTTAAAAAAAAACAAAACTCAGGGAAAAGTATAAGAGGGAAAAGAAATGACCTATGTTCTTGCCATGAAAAGGATAATGCCACTCATATTGACATGTTTCTTATAGTTATTTTATTGTACACTTAAAAAAAGACTTCTGAAATTAATGTACCCATAATTTCATACCCCTCTTTCTTGCCCTAAAATTATAGGCATCTTCTTGTTAAAAAAAAGTCTTTCCAGGGGTGCCTGGGTGGCTCAGTGGGTTAAGCCTTTGCCTTCGGCTCGGGTCATGGTCCCAGGGTCCTGGGATCGAGCCCCACATCGGGGGAGCCTGCTTCCCCCCCCCTCTCTCTGCCTGCCTTTCCGCCTACTTGTGATTTCTGTCTGTTAAATTAAAAAAAAAAAAAGTCTTTCTAAATGTATATTTGAAGGATGTAATTACCCATTCCCCAAGAGATAATATATTTTTACTGCTATAAATATTATGTTTAAATAATATTTATTTATTTAAGATTTTATTTATTTATTTGACAGAGAGACAGCCAGAGAGGGAACATAAGCAGGGGGAGTGTGAGAGGAAGAAGCAGGTTTACCACTGAGCAGGGAGCTCTATGCGGGGCTGGATCTCAGGAGCTTGGGATCATGATTGAATGGAAGACAGATGCTAAACGATTGAGCCACTCAAGCGCCCCTAAATAATATTTAAACAGCTGACTCCTGCCTTAATTTTCTTCTGATGAAATAATGCCAGTTTAGGAAAAAAAACAAAATGAAAGTGTGAAGTGAATGAAAGTCCACCATTATCTTATTTCCCAGAGAAATACCTATATAGAGTGAGAATTTTTTTGGATGTTTTATGTTTTTATATGCATATAAAATAGACATAGAAAAATTTACGATGCAGATATAACTTTAAAAACCTTCTGTTTATTCTTAATATGTATTGCTTGTAAATTACATTTTTTGTTTTAGCATATCATGCATATATTATCATGCCATTATAGAATTATACACACAGGGGACGGTTAGCTGGCTCACTTGTTGAGCGTCTTTCAGCTCAGGTCATGATCCTAGGGTCTTGGGATTGAGCCCCGAATCAGGCTCCCGCTCGGCAGGAAACCTGCTTCTCCCTCTCCCACTTACCTTCTCGTGTTCCCTCTCTTGCTCTGTCTCTGTAAAATAAATAAATAAAATCTTAAGGGAAAAAAAGAATTATACACATGGAATTATACATCCCCACTCCTATGTATTTTTAGTACCTTAGCTTCTTAATGGTTGTATCATTAAAAAGAAAACTATATCATGAGATTTTTGGTTGTATTGAGAAGAAAGCAGTTATAGGGGTGAAGATGTTCATAAAAATATTCCTTTTGTACTTTGATTTATAAAACTAATCATCTGTTGCGCATTTTGGTGCTTTTTATATTTTTAAAATAAATAATACTCTGATGAACATTCTTATCCTAGTCTGTGGATCTTTATTATGTTGGTGATTTCTTTATGGTAATTCCTTTTTTTAAAAAAAGATTTTATTTATTTGAGAGCAAGAGAGCATGTACAGGGGAACAACAGAGGAAGAGGGGAAAGGCCCTGCTGAGCAGGGAGCCAGATGTGGGGCTCGGTCCCAGGATCCTGAGACATGACCTGGGCTGAAGGCAGACGCTTAACTGACTGACCAGGCATCCCTTTATGATAATTGTTAACAGCTGGTTAACACTTACCCATCTATTTCACGAAAACAGAGAATGCATCTGATTTTTAAAAAGCAAATAGTAGGGGTGCCTGGCCTGGCAGAGCATGTAGCTCTTAATCTTGGGGGTTGTGAGTTCAAGCTCCACGTTGGGTGCAGAGATTATTTAAAAATAAAGTCTTTTAAAAAA
This sequence comes from Mustela nivalis, assembly GCF_964662115.1. NCBI lineage: Eukaryota > Metazoa > Chordata > Mammalia > Carnivora > Mustelidae > Mustela > Mustela nivalis. The sequence goes on along the minus strand of NC_139029.1, from coordinate 14,275,023 downwards.
ATAAAATTGCATGGGGCGCCTGGGTGGCTCAGTGGTTTGGGCTGCTGCCTTCGGCTCCGGTCATGGTCTCAGGGTCCTGGGATTGAGCCCCGCATCGGGCTCCCTGCTCCGCAGGAAGCCTGCTTCCCTCTCTCTCTCTCTCTGCCTGCCTCTCTGCCTACTTGTGATCTCTGTCTGTCGAATGAATAGATAAAATCTTTAAAAAAAATAAAATTGCAAATAATATGGGAGGGTTTATAATGCAAAGAAATAGTCCCCTGCTTACTCTTCACTGTCCAGTCTTTCCCTGCAGGGGCAGTCCTGCTTTTAGCTATTTTCGCATTTAGTTTCTCTGGTATTACCTCTGTATCTCTAAATAAAACAATTTTCTATTAGTCATTACCCACTGACTCTTTGCTTTGAGGACTGGTGTGTTTCAGTTCTCTTGTGCTCCTCCCTTCTTGCCTCTGTTTACTTCAATGTAGTTAGGTCACTGTTTTGGTCCCCTAACAGCTAAGGAGATTTTTAGAACGTACAGTTTGGACACTTGATAGAAATCATGTTCTGTTCTATTCTATTCTATTCTATTCTATTCTATTCTATTTATTTGTTTATTTGGAGAGAAAGTGTGAGGGGGGAGGGACAGAGGGAGAAGGAGAGCGGGGAGCCCAACACAGGGGTTGGTTTCATGACCCTGAGATCATGACCTGAACCAAAGTCAGATACTTAGACCCGACTGAGCCACCCAGGCAACAGTCCTGTTTGCTTATCTGTTGCTTTTTGAACTCTTACTCTTTGTTTGATTTTTTTTTCTCGTTTCACCTTTAAGAGAATTTCTATTGTTAACTCCTGTATTGAGGTAGAATGATAATCTCTGTGGTATCTTTCCCTTGAGATTTGCAGGAGCTCTTAAGTGGTCTTTGAATAAAGTAGACTGAACTTATGGAAACCATCTCTGTTTCTAATCCAAATATAGTTTTAGGTATGGTGTCAATCTGTTCCCTTGGGATTTTCTCCTTTGTACTGTTTGAACCTGAATTATGTAAGAGTACTGAAAATCTGGTTCTCAAACGTAGGGGTGTTCCTTTTGGAACCAATGATCATTTCCTTAAAGAATCTTCAACAGAGCATATAGGAATTTATTTCATTATACAATTAGTCAATTAGTCCCTTTTCCACTAATCAGTGATTCAGTGTTATATTTCCCTTTTATCTTTTTTGACAAGTATTTCATGATTTGCTCATTGTTCTGCACTTTTTGCTGATTTGTTTCTGTGACCATATCAGTGAAGGAGATACAGTGAGTTAAAAAGCTTTGTTATGGGGCATCTGGGTGGCTCAGTGGGTTAAAGCCTCTGCCTTCGACTTGGGTCATGATCCCAGGAGTTCCACATCGGGCTTTCTGTTCAGCAGGGAGCCTACGTCCCCCTCTCTCTTTCTGCCTGCCTCTCTGCCTACTTGTGATCTCTTTCTGTCAAATAAATAAATAAAATCGTAAAAAAAAAAAAAAAAGCTTTGTTATCCCTCTGGTTTATATAGTTTGTCATCCCTCTAGCGTATACAATTCCTTTGTATGCTAACATTGCTAAGAGAAACGGATATAAACCTTGTTTAATTCCCAATTGAATATTTTTATATTCTAAAAATAGTCATTGTACACATGTGTAATACAAACTCATGTACTTCATGTTTACAGATGAACATATAGCAGGTTAAATTATGTATTTAAAATAAAATTTATGGGGCGCCTGGCTGGCTCTGTTGATTAAGAGTCCAAGTCTTGGCCATGATCTCAGAGTCCGAGGATTGAGTCCTGCATCAATCGGGCTCTGCATTCTGTGTGGAGGCTTGAGGATTCTTTCTCTCCCCTGTTTGCAGGGGCACACACTCTCTTTCTCTAAAATAAATAAATAAATAAATAAATGATTTGTATCTTCTTACAAAGATTTTTATGAACCTAATATTTAATTTATGGGTAGAAATAGTATTCGTTTCCAATTTTTGTGTATTAAGCATTATATTAGGTACTTCTTAAAATTTATCTCTAATCTTCAATACATACCTCTAAGATTTCCTTATTTTATATGGTGGTAAAGTGAAACTTCGAGTTATTTGCCCATAGTAATACACCTGTTAAATGATAGAGCTGAAACTATGTATGGTTATATTTTCTTCAATGATATTTTCGGTACCTCAGCTTTTAACATATGAAAGAAGAATGGAAAAAACCCAACATGAATAGTAGTAACTTAAGATAGAGATATTGCTAACTTTGCTGTTGTGTCAGTGAAGCCCATGATCTGAAGTTCAGATTAGGTGAGCAGGAGAAAGTACTTCAAAGTTGGCCACGTCTTTTCCTGCAGTCAGACGTGGTTCTTCATAGTTTTCTTGTTCATGCCTTCAGTTACTGTAATGTATTGCAGGTAGAAAGTGCAAGTCATCTCTGAAACTCTTGATTAAAGTTATTGTTATTTCTCAAATTGTTTTTTTCTCCCTAAAGATTTTATTTTATTTATTTGTCAGAGGGAACACAAGCGGGAGGAGTGGTAGGCAGACGGGAGAAGGAAAAGCAGGCTCCCTGGGCTTCCCGCCGAGCAGGGAGCCTGATGTAGGACTTGATCCTGGGATGACCCAGGCCGAAAAGCAGATGCTTAACTGACTTGAGCCTCCCAGGCATCCCACAGATTTATTTTTTTTTTAGTTGAATCCCATGTGAAAATCATCTCCTTTCCCACTACCTAGTTTGTTTCCTTAGCTCCAGCTTCTGTCTCTTATCTCTCAACTTCATTGAGATAAAATTCAATATCATGTAACTCACCCATCTAAAATCTGCAGTTCACTGGATTTTATCATGTTGAGAGTTGCACAGTCATAAATACAGTCAGTACTGGGACATTTTCATTACTCTGAAAAGAAATCCTGTTTTCCTAATAAGGGAAACATCACCCATCACCCCCAGCCAGCCCTAGGTAGCCCCTAATCTACTTTCTGTCTCTTATAGATTTGCCTGGACATTTCATATAAATGGAATCATATAGTATCTTGTCCTTTGTGATGACTTATGTCTTTTAGCATAATGTTCTTATCGCTGAATAATATCTGTTGTATGGATATACCATATTTATTTTATCTATTGGTAAGTAACTCTAGATGGTTGATATTTGAGTTATTTCCACTTTTCAGCTGGTATGGATAATGCTGCTTTGAACATTTATGTACACTTTTTGTGTCAACATTTAGCCTCTTTCTTCTCATTACAAAATAGAAAAGAGGTGAGATTTTAAAATTTTAGTGGCTCCTCTTTGCTGAAAATAAGAAATTAAAATATCTTAATAAGAATTCTGTAGTTTTTCACAACTTGGCTATAAAATCAGGCTGTAATAATACCAGTCCCATTTCTCTCTGTTTAACTCTCCTCCGTAGACCCTTTCCAAAGAGAACCCTTTTTCAGTTTGCAGAACATGTTTTGCCTTCTTACCTCTGAAGCCATTAACTTTCTTTTTGATATCCTGTTTCTAATTCTTGGTCTGAACTGAAGCTTTTTCCCTCTCAAGATACAATTCAGATGTCACCAGACCTTTGCAAAGTTTCAGACCTGGTTACTTCTGGTTTTCAGCAGTACTTTTAATGTACATCAAATAGTAATTATCACAGGATTTGTTTCTTTATTTACCTGTGACTTCCTTTCTGTTGGAGCTCCTTTCAGACAAGAAGTATTTTATCTCTATAGCTTAATACAGACCTTGATGGAGCATTGAAGCTTACAGTTGACTTAAGAGAGAGGATGGGGTGCCTGGGTGGCTCAGTTGGTTAAATGACTGCCTTCGGCTCAGGTCACGATCCTAGAGTCCCAGGATCAAAAAGCAGGAAGTCTGCTTTTTCCTGTGACCTTCCCCCTCTCGTGTTCTCTTTCTCTCTCATTCTCTCCTTCTCAAATAAAATAAAATCTTTTAAAAAAAGGATTTAAAATTAGGTATTGTATCAAATTGGTCTGTATTATGATCTCTGCGTGGTATCTTTTCTGTTTTTTTATTCTGTTTTAGTATCAGCAGACCCAATATTTTTTAAGAAATTGTTTTCTGTTATACCTCAATTACAAACAATACTGAAGCTACCTAAAGAAAAAAACATCTGTTGTTATGTCTTCTTTTTCCCTGTGATCCTATGTCCTTATTGATCCTAGGACTGCTGAAATTGGCTTAGTCACCTCTGTAATTCTGAGATTCTGAACTTTTTAAAAAAAGATTTTATTTATTGATTTTGAGAGAAAGAGAGCAAGAAAGAACACGAGAAGGGGGAGGGTAAAAGGGTGAGGGAGAAGCAGACTCCCTGCTGAGCAGGGAGCCCATCCCAGGACCCTGTGATCATGACCTGAGCTGAAGGCAGACACTTAACCTACTGACCCTCAGGCATCTCCTGAGACTCTGAATTTTTTAAAATTTTAGTTTAGGATATTACTGATTTACTCTATGATAATCTTGTCTTGCTTTACGACTGAGCCATCCAGGTGCCCCTCTCTTCTTTCTTGTTGATTAGGTGGGCATTGGTAGTGATAATGTCAGAGAGAATGTGAAAAATGTCATGATATTAAGGAAAGTGTTTTAGTATCCTGTATGATGCTCCTTTTTAGTTGAGTATACCTGCTTTTATGTATTTCCCAGTCTCTCTAATAAATATCTGTAAATATTGGGAAACAAATGGTCTGAAGGAAACACTAATATGATATGAAAAACTAAGAGGGAAAACGATTTACCCATCCAGCTGCTAGCAGGTCATAGTATTGAAAGTAACCAAGTAAGGAAAACTTTGGAATCTTTCCAGACTTCCCCAAATTGAACCTGGTTATTTCTATATGGGAGCTGAAGCTCTTGGAATGTTTTTAGATGACCTCACTAAATGAACTTTATCAAAGTTAAAAAAAAAAAAAAGGTAATGACTTTATGGTTTACCTTTATATTTTCAAAAGATCCTTTATATTGGTCAGCAATCACCAAATATCGATTTTTTAAGGAAATTTTTTTAAGGTAGAAGTCTTGAATGAAAATCACTAGTGAGCTGAAGTTTTCAGAGTCACAGTTTTAGAGGTTCCCTCTCTTGTGCCAAAAATTTTGTTTATATATACTTTCTATTCTGTAAAGACCTATTATAACTTATATTAATGTGACTAATATTTTACTCCAGCTACTGGGTAGTTGGCTTGTTTTTGCCTTTAATCTTTTTTAGGAAGTAGAAGGTATTAAAATGTGCATGCCTAAAACTGCAGAAAATTAAAAGACTTCAAAAATCATTTTAAGCAGGGGCGCCTGGGTGGCTCAAGTGGGTTAAGGCCTCTGCCTTCAGCTCAGGTCATGGTCCCAGGGTCCTGGGATCGAGCCCCACATCGGGCTGTCTGCTCAGCAAGGAACCTGCTTCCCTTCCTCTCTCTCTCTCTGCCTGCCTCTCTGCCAACTTGTGATCTCTGTCAAATAAATAAATAAAATCTTTAAAAAAATCATTTTAAGCAGAAACTGTGTATCACCGCCCAGGTACAAAAAATTAAATAGTGTATGGTCTTTCCTGTTAAAAACTCCCTCTCTTCTCAAAGTAATGTATCTGCTTTAAAAAAAAAAAAAAAAGTCCCTGCTTTTATTGACAGTTTGCCATCCATGTATTTCTAAACTAATTTAGTCAAATGCTTTCTTCTTTGGAACTTCTTGGGAATCATACTGTGTATATTCTTTATGAGAGTCATTCAGGTTGTGGTGTGTTGTTGTAATTTTTCATTGAATTTCTGTATAGGAAGATCTTGCATTATTGATCCATCCTCCTGTTAATGAACAGGTATATTATTTCTAGTTTTTGCTTACTAAGAGCAATACAACTATGAACATTTTTGTACATGTGCCTTGTTGCACATTTTCCTGTTTCTCACAGATGTATAGCTAGAAATGGAGTAGCTAGATCATAGGGTTTGCCTACTTTCATAGTTAGTAGCTAGTACCACATTCTTTCCCAAAGTGGTTGTACAAATTTTTTTCCCACCAGCAAATGAGTGAGAATTCTAGAAGCTGCCTGTTGTTGCCAAGGCAAAAATATAATATCTTTCTTCTTCTTCTTCCTTTTTTTTTTTTTTTTAAAGATATTGTTTATTTATTTGACAGAGAGACACATTGAGAGGGGGAACACAGCAAGGGGGTAGAAAAGGGAGAAGCAGGCCTCCCGCTGAGAAGGGAGCCCAACGCAATATGGGGCTCGATTCTAGGACGCCGGGATCATGACCCGAGCTGAAGGCAGCTGCTTAATGACCAAGCCACCCAGGCACCCAAAAAATAGAATATCTTTAAAAAATATAAAAGTTTATTGGGCATATTATCTTTTTTAAACTTTAATGCAGTGCACCAGTGTACTTCATGAGATTGTCGATTAATTTTGCTTTGGATTAATATTACATGAAAGACAATAATCTTTTTTGCTTTGGAATTGGTTAAGTATTGTCATAATCGGCCATTTTATACCTCTTTCCTGCCTCCATAATTGAGATGGTAGTAATATGTGTGAAATAATGTTTTTTTCCTTCTACGAAAACTCTTTTCCTCTACCTTTGAAGTACATGAATTTTAACAGTATGATCTGAGATGGAGTAATTTAGCCAGGAGGAAGAAACTCCAGTCAGAGATTAAAAGTTTTAATAATCATTTATTTAGGAATATTTTGAAAGAGGTATTCAAAGTTGTGTGTAACAACAACTTCATTAGTCCTGTGCCATTTTCTTGGGTTAGGCTTGTGTTAACTACTTACATTTTGTATAATTTCTCATTGAAGGTGGTATACTCTTTTTCCCTGGCAAAGATATTAAGCTCTATAATACACTAAAAGCAAACGTATAGTGTGTTGTGCAGTGTGACACTTGTAATAGGGGTCTTTTTGCATTAAGCAGAGTGCAATTACAGATCAAAGATTTATTGCATGGAGCAGCTTGTTTCTAGGGAAAAAAATGTCTTTTAAAGACTTTTATTTGACAGTGAGAGAGAGAGAGAGAGAGAGAGAGCCCAAGCACCAGGAGCAGTTGGCAGAGGGAGAGGGAGAAGCAGGCCCTTGCTAAGCAGAGAGTCTGATGCAGGACTCTATCCCAAAACCCCAGGATCATGGCCTGAGCCAATGGCAGATAAATAACCGACTGAGCCACCCAGGTGCCCCTAGGAAAAATTTAGAATGATACGATTTTTGTGATTCTCCTGTTACTTTTTTTTTTTTTTTTTTTTAATGTTTCTCTCAGAAGCAAATCATTGAAGGGAGCAGCATTGGTTTCATCTTTTTTCTGGTGGGGAGTGGGGTAATTTGTCATCTTCCAGAATTCAGTCAGGTGTCCTTTTTATTACTTCCTTGTTGTAGATAATGCCTACCCATGTGAACATTTTTATTTCCTTCAGAGGTTCCTCAGAGGGGGTACTTCGGCAGGTCATGGGTCTTGGAGGATTTCAGACTGTGGCCAGAGATGGTTCCTGTGCTCTCTGGCCACATGGACTGCCTGGTCACTGGCCCTGCTCTTTCTGTCCTCTCCTCCCCACAGACCTCAGCTCCCATCCCTGGCAGAGAGATGTCAGCCCTGCACACAAGCCACTACCCTTCTTCTATTATTTGATACAGATTTATTTTCTCTGGCTTGTTTTCATTAGTAGAAACCCCCAATTCTAGGAGGGAGTGCCCTATAGAATATACGATACTGAAGGATTTCTGCAGTTTGGCATAGACGTTTGGGAATGGGAAAGGTTGCACACCACAGGAATATTTGCCTGTGCAGGTTTTTCACTAGTGCTTGTTTAAGGAAATTTTTAATGTAGTAATAGCACAATACTTTTGGCTTTGGCAAATGCTGTATTTCTTTCTCTCAAACATTTGTATTTTTTTTTAAATTAAAGATTTTATTTATTTATTTATTTGACAGAGATCACAAGTAGGCAGAGAGGCAGGTAGAAAGAGAGAGAGGAGGAAGCAGGCTCTCCGCGGAGTGGACAGCCCAATGCGGGGCTCGATCCCAGGACCCTGCGATCATGACCTGAGCCGAAGGCAGAGGCTTTAACCCACTGAGCCACCCAGGCGCCCCTCCAAACATTTGTATTTTATTGGCTGACCTAATACCCTTAAAAAGTACACTCAAGTAGTTTTTAGGCGAAAATGAATGAGATGAACACTGACCTTTATCTGTAATCATTCATGTGGGTTTTTTTTTTTTCCCATCTTCATCAGTATATGGAAGAAACTCTTTATAGTTCTAAAAAGTATATTTTTTTCTTTTATATTTTGATTATTTTACGTATTCATTTCTATTGATAACAGTCCACATCTATATATTTTTTATGTCTTTAGTCCACTTGTTACTATATTTTCCTGTTACTTGCTATTTCTACCTTTTTTGCTATCACGTGTAGTACTGCTGGATAGATCTTTGAAGTTCCTAATTTTTGAGGTGAGATTATTTCTTTAGAAGATTTGTACCGTAATTTGGAATCGCTTTTTGGGTGGTTTTAATGCAGTTGTGACACACTGCTCTGTAGTTTGGGAGACAAGGTAAACTCGTTCTGAGTACCTACCTATATTCTGTTGATTCGATACCTGCCAGTACGGTCAAGGTTTTTTTGTGTGTTTGTGTGTGTGTGTTTTTTTTTGTTTTTTGTTTTTTGTTTTTTTTTTTGTAAATTTTACTTTTGTTATTAATGACATGTATGAGTACTATGTTTTAATATTTATTCTTTTTTTTTAAAGTTTTATTTATTTATTTGACAGAGAGAGACACCATGAGATAGGGAACATAAGCAAGGGGAATGGAAGAGGAAGAAGCAGGCTTCCTGCTGAGCAGGGACACCCCTGATGCAGGGCTTGATCCCAGGACCCTGGTTGGGATCATGACCTGAACTGAAGGCAGACGCCCAATGACTGAGCCATTCAGGCGCCCATATTCTTTTTTTTTTTTTTTAAAGATTTTATTTATTTGTTAGCAAGAGAGCACAAGCAGAGGGAGAAGCAGGCTTCCACTGAACAAGGAGCGTGATGTGGGACTGGATCCCAGGATCCTGGGACCATGACCCAAGCTGAAGGCATATGCTCAAGCCACCCAGGTGTCCCAATATTTATTCTGAATAGCAACTTATTTTTTGTATTTTCCTATATTATTAATGATATATTATTCTCAGTAAACTTAATCTTTGTTTTATCAGGATGAATTGGAGATTTGACGTAACATTTATATAGCTAATAACTTACTAGTTTTCACTTTCATTGCATGAATTTCTTTTTTTAATGTTTAAATATATATCCATTTTGATGTTTTACTTTAGCTATATATTTAAAATAATTTATTCTAAAACATGTGAAATAAGATACATTTAAAAACAAGAAAAATTAAATACAATTACTTTAAGTCTTAAACTTTGGTTAGTATTATTCATATCTCTTTTAGCCTTTAAGCTTTTTGCTTCTAGTTAAAGCGGTTTTTATTTATTCATTTATTTAAAGATTTTATTTATTTATTTGACAGACAGAGATCACAAGTAGGCAGAGAGACAGGCAGAGAGGGAGAGAGAGAAAGAGAGGAGGAAGCAGGCTCCCTGCCGAGCAGAGAGCCTGATGCGGGACTCGATCCCTGGACCCTGAGATCATGACCTGAACCAAAGGCAGAGACTTAACCCATTGAGCCACCCAAGCACCCTAATTTATTTATTTTTAAAGATTCTATCTATTTATTTGACTGACAGAGATCACAAGTAGACAGAGAGGCAGGCAGAGAGAGAGGAAGGGAAGCAGGCTCCCTGCCCAGCAGAGGGCCAGGTGACACAGACGGGGTCCAATACCAGGACTCCAGGGTCATGACCCTAGCCAAAGGCAGAGGTTTTAACCCACTGAGCCACCCGGGCACCTCTAAAGCCATTTTAGATAGACATAGGGATTCTAAAGTTAGGTTACTGGGGAGTAGACTTTCTTCAGAGCTTCTGACTGTGTGAATTCCAAGAAAAGCTGATACCATTTGAAAACCACTTTCCTTTCTACCTGGGGAGAGTTTTCAACTGTGAGAGAAATCATGGGATTTAAGAACTTAGATGGAGAAAATACCTAATCAAATGTTATCATTTCTTTGAATTATGAAGTTAGGCAAAAGCTGTCACTAGTTCTTATTTTTTTTTAATGCATAAGTAAAGAACACATATGTTACTATACCACAAATTTACCTTAGTATTTTAATATCTATATTTCAATATAATTAGTTTTGTCATTAGCCTATGTATTTTATGCATTTCAAAATATTCGAGGAGAGGTCTGTAAAAGGTTTCATGGCCTTCCCCCCAAATTTGAGAACCTCACCTTAAGGTGAATAAATTTTTTTATATTTGATGACAACAGAATTACCCCCCATTCATGGGCATTTTCCAGACTCAGTGATAGTCTGGATTAGATTGTGTTAGAGATGAGCTGGCTAGGTTGATTGCTAGGCTTTAGGAAGTGGCCTGGGTAAATTGTTTTCATTTCCATCATAGATTGATGGGGACTTTATTGCCAGTGATAAGTGGGAAAGTAATTTTTGTTTACTTAAAAACACATGTAATTATTTTTCTATACAAATTTATGACTTTGAACTATATTAGAAAATGAAAATGAGAAAAAAAACCTGTAATGCTTTCTGTTAAGATATTTGCATATCTTCTTTTTATTTTTATTATTTATTTTTTCTTTACAGATCTTTTTAATATAATACATATACCTATGAGTAAGTGTATATGTGTGTGCACTTTATTTATACACATATACGTTAGACATAGAATGGAGGCAAAGATATATGTGTAGAAATATACACGCATGTGACTATACATGTATATTTAGGTATACTCTATAAGTTGCCCCATTTCGTTCAGTTTTATTGAGGCATATTTACATAATATAAAATTCACCTTTTTAGTGTACAGGTCTAGGAGTCTTGACAATCTCCTAGAGACATGTATTTCCCACTGTAGTCAAAATATAGAACGGTTACTTCACTCTAGAAACAGTGTTGTGCCCCTTCTGTAGTCATCCTCTTTCCCTTGCAATCGTTTCTTTTTTGTTTCTTTTACAAAATGTCACATAAGTGGCATGGTACAGCATGTAATTTACATTTACCTTATTGCATTTAGCATAACTTTCCTTAAGGTTTTTGGTTTTATTATTTTTCATACAGATTTTATTTATTTATTTGAGAGAGAGTATGAACAGAGGGAGAGGTAGAGTGACAAGCGGACTCCAAGCTGAGCAGGGAGCCTGACGCAGGGCTCCATCCCAGGACCCTGAGATCATGACCTGAGCTGAAGGCAGATGCTTAACTGCTGAGCTATGCAGGTGCTCCTAATGTTTTTGGCTTTAGATTATGCTTCAGGAATCTTTTATCAAACTGATGATAATAGTCATTTTTTCCCCTAATCATTCTATTGCTCCATTTTGAAATTTTAAGTCTTTAGTCGGTCTGACACTTATTTTAGTATGAATTGTGAGATAGAGAATTCAATTTGAAAAGGTAACCAGTTCAGCAATATTTATTAAGATTGGGTGACTAGTAGGGGCACCTGGGTGGCTCAGTGGGTTAAAGCCTCTGCCTTCAGCTCAGGTCATGATTCCAGGGTCATGGGATCGAGCCCCACATTGGGCTCTCTGCTCAGCAGGGAGCCTGCTTCCTTCCTCTCTCTCTGCCTCTCTGCCTACTGTGATCTCTGTCTGTCAAATAAATAAATAAATAAAATCTTAAAAAAAAAAAAAAGATTGGGTGACTAGTATAAAGCTCTTACTAAATATTGATTTCCTCACAGGTAACACAAGTAGCAAGACAACCGGGACCCCCGACCCCTTCCCCTTATTCAGCACATGAAATAAGTAAGGGGCATCCAAATCTTGCGGCAACGCCCCCGGGACATGCATCGTCCCCTGGACTCTCTCAAGTAAGAAAAACTTTATTTTTAAAAAAATTTCCATATAAAAGTAGTTTTTCTGGTTTTCTGAAGCAAATTTCTGAGAAGTAACATACATTACTTGAAGAATAGTTTTTCTTTAATTTATCTATTTCGTAATTTTTCAGACATACCTCTCATAATTGTGGCTACTGACAGTTTTATACAGTTATATTTATTGAGTCATTCAAAATGAACTATCATTGATACTTAGTTTACCTTTTTTGCTGTTGAGGAAATTAGCGTATGGTTATAGAGGCCATTTAAAAAACCGCACAAATCACTTTTTTGCTTTCTAGTGTATAATCTGCTAGTTTTCTTTCTCTCTTTTTGGTGGAGTGGTGGTGGTTATTTTCTACTTAAAAGGAAATGGGTGTTTTTACCTCTTAGAGCAATAGTAGTGGGCTTCTTTATTGGTTTGGTTTTTGATTTCATAAATAGGTTATTGGACCTTCTTAGGCTTAAAATTATGTTGGATTGTTAAAGAATGTGAATTTTATAGTGTATTTTCAATTAACAGGTGCAGGGGACATTGAAACCCTGTTGTAAGAAGTCACTGTGGCTCCCCTTCATCTTAAGCCATTTCCCAAGATTCTGATTAGCTTGTACCATTCCACCATTATATGCTTATTTGGGCTTTGTTGTGGTTAAGAGCATGCTAGAATTATGAAGTCTCTTAGTGGAATGTGGAGAGAGTCAAGCTAACTGACCCATGCTGTTTGAGACTATTAGTGTTTATACATAGCAACTGCACCTTTTAATAATGAAAATTTTTTATTTTCAATTGTTGCTTCCATGTTTTAGGCTTTTTAGAACTTACATAATAAGAGATAAAATATTACTTATTCAAAGTAATGCTAAAAGCTGGCGATTGTGTTACAGGGCTGATTATTGTTTTTTTAAAGACTGTGGAACATTTGGAGAAGGAATGTACAACTTTCCAAACCATGATTGATATTTTAAAAAGTACATAAATCAATTTGTACTTAGTTTTATGTTTAAACTTGGTTTAAGTCATTCCTATTTAATTCTGAGTTTTAAAACTAAAATGGGAAAATGAACTCTTAATTGTTTAAAAGGGAGGTTCTTGTGTTGGCTTTCATGGCATGGAGCAGAACCACCCAAGCTATTAATATTGTGTATTAGTCCAATTCTAATCAAGAAGAAAAAAACTATGTTGTAATGTAAATAGGGAAAATTTAATATAGAAGATTATTCAGGGGACACCTGTCTGGCTCAATAGGTAGAGCATGTGACTCTCAATCTGGGGGTTGTGGGTTTGAGCCCCATGTTGGGTTATAATAGATTATTTTTAAAAAAGAGATTATTCAGTATAATTGGGGATTGGAGTAATGAAGGATTGGCTTATTAAAGAAAGAGAACTCTAAAGAATATACAAATAGCAACTATAAGGAGCAGATGCTTATCCTGGGGCTGAGACAATACATAGGTAAGAGTCTACTTCTCCAGGGCTGATACTGGAGAGTGCATGGCTGTGGCTCACCTCATGGTACAGAAGTCATTGTAGTATTGTATCAGTGGAATATGGTAGAAACCCTTCCTCTGGAACTTGATGGAAATGTACTTTATTGAGTGTTGGGCCAAGCTGGATCTTCTAGTGCCAGTGTCCTTTAGCAAAGAGCCACTGCAGTGTGCAGCAGCTAGAGGCTCCTTGTATAGCTTCTGTGTTTACCATAGATACTTCAGATAACCTTGACTATGCCGGATTATAGGCCCCACGTGGTAGAGTAGCTTGCATCACAACCTAAACTTGCTGCAGGGACTTCTTTTGTTCCGTTCTTAACTCAAAATGGTAGACCCCCACAGTGACTTTGTAAGTAGGTCAAAGTGTGGCACACTCCAATGTGTAGTGTATGTTGTCCTTAAAATTCCTAGGGGCGCCTGGGTGGTTCAGTAGGTTAAAGCCTCTGCCTTCAGCTCAGGTCATGATCTCGGGGTCCTGGGATCGAGCCCCGCATCGGGCTCTCTGCTCAGCAGGGAGCCTGTTTCCTCCTCTCTTTCTGCCTGCCTCTCTGCCTACTTGTGATCTCTGTCAAATAAATAAAATCTTAAAAAAAATAAAATTCCTAAAAAGGCTTCCAAACCTTGTGTCTGTCCCTTTTTTTTCCATGGTAGTTAGTGTTAGGTAAGAGACTCCTCTCCCATCTTGGGCTGAGATCCAGACCTTGTTGAAGAGGGCATACACGCAGCTCACGGAGTGGTAGAGAAGTTGTGGTGACATTCCAGTAGAATTTACTAGAAATCCACCCTCTGCAACTTGCCAGAATGCTACCCTCTGGGGTGGTGAGGGAAAGCTTTACACAGGTAGTTTTCTTAGAGGAGGTATTTTGCTGCCTAAGAAGATTCTAGGAGTAGCTGTTAACCAGTGGGGCCAGCTGGCTGCTGCGCATTGCTCTAGCAGCCTCGTACTGAAGATGTTGTGTGCTCTAGGGCAGCTGAGCCCTGGAGAAGCCAGATTCTGGAAAACCTGCTCATAATGCAGGAGCTTGGTGTGCAAGCCAAATAGGAACCAGGAATCAAAACCCTTTCCTCCTGCACTATTTCTGTGGGGCCCTGTATTGACAAAGCATAACATTGTGTCAGCTGAAATGGAAAAATACTTAAAATATTTAAAAATATTTAAGTATTAGGGAGCCCAGATCCATTTTGAGTATAGAGACAAAAAAGGTAAATTGTGAACTTAAAAGCAACTGATCAGTGGCACATACAGGAAATAACTTAATTTTCAGTTTCAAATTCTTACTGTTTCAAGTTATGATTTGACCTAGGCAGTTGGCTCAAAGCACTTAAGTTTTCTGAAAGACCTTGCTGCTTAAAAATGCATAGTTTGCATTTAAAAAAGAAAGTTCTCCCTGCGGTCTCAGCTGCTGAGCCCACAGATGGCTTTATGTATGCGATTTTATTAGTTACCTTTAGAAGTCAAGAGTACATGGATCTTAGGAGAACAGTCACCATGTATTATCTGTCTTGCTTTCCTTGTGGTCTCTTTGGCTACCATAGTGCCTATACGATTAAGGAACCCAGTAAATCACCTGGTCACAGTCCCCTCTTTCCTTTCCCTTTCAAACAAAGGCTGATTTACAGGGATTCATTGGTTTCTGAGCAATGTCTTAACCTCTGTTGATAGAGTGAGGAATTTTTTCTGGGTGGCATGCTTGGAAAATTGAGGAGTTTTGTGGGAAACTCAAGTCTCCTTACGTTTCACAGTTAACATATTCTTGGAGCATAATGGAAAGCAGAGCCTTCAAATAGAGGAAAAAGATTACACGCTTGGGCTCAAACAGGGGCTCAGTCTTTCACTTTCTGGTTACATGATGTTGTGTAAATTATTTAATATTTCTTGAACATGGTTTTATCATCTGCTATATAGGTGAGTATTTGAATTCGACCATCCTTCAATAAGGTTATTATGAGGATTATATAAAATCCTGCCTTAAATTTGGATACACTAAATGCTCTCTGTAAGTGGCATTTACTGGTTTCATGGCTGTCATACTGGTTTTCTTCAGGACTTACGTGTGTGTGGCTGTGTACGTGTGTATGTGTGTCTAACTCATCTAATTTAGCTACATGACTGGTATTACTGTAAAATTCAGAAGTTCTCCCCAAGAGCTTGAGATCTCTTCCAAGTTTTTGCTTTATCCTTTGCAGGATAAAGGAAGAGGCCAGCCTTGTTTATTTTCCTTTAGCAGTTAGTGTCGTTTATTCTTATGCACAAATCAACTAAAGTTAAGAATAAAGACACTCTTGGGCACATGGGTGGCTCAGTGGGTTAAGCCTCTGCCTTCAACTCAAGTCATGGTCTCAGGGTCCTGGGATCCAGGCCCCATCTGGCTCTCTGCTCAGCAGGGAGCCTGCTTCCCTGTCTCTCTCTGCCTGCCTCTCTGTCTACTTGTGATTTCTCTGTCAGATAAATAAATAAATAATTCTTTATAAAAAAGAAAAAAGAAGAAGACGACTCTCGTTCTGCCACATGCCATTT
This sequence comes from Mustela nivalis, assembly GCF_964662115.1. Lineage (NCBI taxonomy): Eukaryota > Metazoa > Chordata > Mammalia > Carnivora > Mustelidae > Mustela > Mustela nivalis. The sequence goes on along the minus strand of NC_139029.1, from coordinate 14,259,096 downwards.
ATGATGAGTCTCACCTGCTTCTGTGATCGTGTTTTTGTCCTAGGTAGTTACCTGTGTCTGTGACTTCATGTTTGACACTTAATGAATCTATTAGGATTTAAGTGAAAGCAACTAAGTTGAAGAAGAGTGAATTTCATAGCTTTGAAACATAAAAGAAGGAAAATGTAGAAAATTGCTCCCAGTCTGTTTCTTAACTTTATTTAAAAAAGATTTTATTTATTTACTTGGGAGAGAGAGAGAGAGGGAGAGAGAGAGCAAGCAAGCATGAGGTGGGGGAGAAGGAGAAACAGAATCCCTGCTGAGCAGAGAGCCTAATGCAGGGCTCCATCCCAGGACCAAAGAGATCATGACCTGAGCCGAAGGCAGATATTTAACCATCTGATCCACCCAGGCATACCCTCTCTGGCCCCCACCTCCTCCCCCATGCCTATTTCTTTTCTTTTCTTTCTTCCTTTCTTTTTTTTTTTTTTAAGATTTTATTTATTTGACAGCGAGATAGGGAATACAAGCAGGGGGAGTGGGAGAAGGGGGAAGGCTTCCCACCGAGTCGGGAGCCTGACACAATGCTTGACTCCCAGACCTTGGGACCACAACCCCAACCAAAGGCAGACGCTCAACGACTGAGCCACCAAGGGCCCCCCCGCCCCCATCTGTTTCTGTTTCATCAATGGCAACCTCTTCATCTACTTTTTTCCCTTCAAGATAGGATTTTACATATGTGTGTGTGCATGCTAAATTTTAAAGCTTTATTTGCATTTTCGTTGTTATATGACTTCTAAATTTTTCTAGTCCTCTCCTTTCTGGGTGTTTTTGGGGGCTTTTTTGAGAGTGGAAGAGGGGAGGGAGAGAAAGAATCTTGAGGAGCTTCTTCATCCTCTTTCTCATGACCCTGAGATCATGACTTGAGCTGAAATCCAGAGTCAGAGGCTTAACCAACCGAGCCACCCAGGGGCCCCCTCTGGTGGTTTTGTTTAATCAGAGTGAGAAACTTTGGACTATTAGTCTAGAAGAGATTAATAGTTCAAAGGATATTTTCGAACTACAGGGAATTTGAGAGACACAGAGTCTTTTTAAGTGTGGATTTTTTTTCATTTACCCTGAAATGGCAGCACTTTAATAGTCTCTAAATCCAAAATGTCCTTACTTGGGAAATGGTGAAGAATTTGGAATTTAAAAGTATCTTTTGGGGCAGATTTCAAAGTAAGTAGAAAAATGTACTCTCCCAGGAGTCAAGAGACCTGAGTTAAGAGTCTCGGTCCTGCCAGTATTATTGCAAATTTTGACCCAGTGGAAGTTATTACTAATGCGCGGTTTTTCTCTTTGTAAACAAGAGGCTCGTATTAAGTGAGATTGGAATTCCCTTTAAGATTTTCATGGGTTTTATTTTTTATTTTTATTTTTTTTAGATTTTATTTATTTATTTGACAGAGCACAAGCCGGGGAAGCAGCAGAGAGGGAGAGGGAGAAGCAGGTTCCCCCCTGAGCAAGGAACCTGATGTGGGACTCATCCTAGGACTCTGGGTTCATGAGCTGATCCCAGAGCGTCTGACCTGGCAGATGCTTAACTGACTGAGCCACCCAAGCGCCCCTCTTCATGGGTTTTAGAAACTAGTTCAGAGTGGACGATTCTTATTGTGAAAATCTTCTGAATGCTGTATATATTTTTTTAAGATTATTTATTTATATATTTGATAGACAGAGATCACAAGTAGGCAGAGAGGCAGGAAGAGAGAGAGAAGGGGGAAGCAGCCTCCTCCTGAGCAGAGAGCCTGATGCGGGGCTCAATCCCAGGACCCTGGGATCATGACCTGAGCTGAAGGCAGAGGCCCAAACCCACTGAGCCACCCAGGCACTCCAATGCTGTATTTTTTAATTTAAACTTAGACAAACTTTTATATTGTTTTACTTTTCATCTTTTCAAAAAATACCAGAAGTTTGTTATTTGGATTATTTTAGGTTAAGCAAAACAACTGTTTCCTACTTATTGCTTAATTGTAGTTACACATTTGCTTTGACTCAGTTAATATTTACATAATTGAGCAAAATTACCAAACAAGGAGATCAGACTGGCACTGATTACCAGGTTCAACATTGAGGCCTTTTTCTCCCCACTCCTTGATGTCACTGTGTGACTGTGTGACTCCTAAGCTATGCTCACAGTAGGTAGTGAGAAAGTGTGGTCAGAACATTGCCAAAGAAGTGGAGCAATAGATGTTTTCTGTATGCTTTTGGAAATTTCTTTCAGTTTCCCTTTCTTCAGAGAGATCAGTTCAATCATGTTTTATAGTGGACTGAGAATGGTGATAGCATATGATCCCCTAGTTCAATTCTTTATTGTTTCTGGAAATACTAAGCAAAGGACTTCTTCACTGAGGAATAGTTCTTGGTCATATTTCTTCTCTTTTTAAAATTTTATTAAGTTTTAGATTTTAGTTCCAGTATAATTAACACAGTGTTCTGGTGTACAGTACACTGATTCAGTAATTGTATACATTGCACAGTGCTTATTACGATAAGTGTACCATGATATATATTTTAAACATTACAATTTTCATTATTAGTACATTTCAGATGAGTCATGGTTCCTATAGTCTCTTCATTTTAACTTACAGACTTCACTTTCCTTTCAGAAGTCTTATTTTACTACAGAAAAATTCTCGTGTTTCTTTGCAGTTCTTGATTGATTATTTTAGGCTTTGCAAATTGTTTTTTATGATTAAGATAGCGATTTTATTTACTTCATACAAGCTTTTATAATTTTTTGGTTTTTTTTTGTCTTTCATGAAGAAAATTAATTCTGATTTGACAGCTCTGATGGTCTGGCTTATAATAAGCAGGATAAAATAGAGGAAGCTTTGAAATTTTTTTTCATATTTCATTATTGAAATAGATGAGTATTGAATTTCTATAAAAAAGCAAAGCAAATTTTATTATGTTTTACTCCCCTTCTTCCTTTGGAACACATCATAGCTATCTAAGGCAGTCTTTTTTTTTTTTTAAAGATGTGTGGTGTTTGGAAGCTGCATTTCTACCACATACGGATTTGATGTGGGTTCAGAAACCTGCAGTGCTAACTGTATTGAGTTGACCCTCATGGTGCCAAATCATCTGTTTCTTTTTCCCCCCTAGTTGTTAATATATGTACTTAAAAATGTATACCTTGTTGAAAACTGCAACTCACACTGTCCTTAACCACTTTATCAATTAACATACTTTTACAAATATCATTAGCGTAGAAGTTATAAGGACCAATAAAATATCTAGATCATTTATGTATGTGGTTTCATCTGGTATATGCTAAATAATTGTGATAAGCTTTTCCCTCTAATTGTTGAGATTATTTTAATGTTGTTATATTTGGAGAATTTCAGCTGTTTCGTCTTTTTTGTTTTTATTATTAAAATAATTGTAACAGGGCGCCTGGGTGGCTCAGTGGGTTGAGCCACTGCCTTCGGCTCAGGTCATGATCTCGGAGTCCCGGGATCGAGTCCCGCATCGGGCTCTCTGCTCAGCAGGGAGCCTGCTTCCTCCTCTCTCTTTCTCTGCCTGCCTCCCTGCCTACTTGAGATCTCTGTCTATCAAATAAACAAATAAAATCTTTAAAAAAAAATAAAATAATTGTAACAGTATTTATAAAGTAGGATTTCCGAATGTTTTTCTACTAGCTTAATTTCGTTTTTTATGCAGTCTTGTAACTTACCATGAAACATGACTAAAATAATTTTTTTGTGCTTGATCATACTTTTCATTACATGTGTCTAGAAAAAAAATTCCAGTGATTTTTATTCAAAATTTCTTTCTTTTTTTTTTGAACTATTGCTGCAAGGATGATAGTTAAGTTGTAAATATTACTCAGGTTTTCGTCACCCTAAATTCCGAGTTCTAGATTCTGTTTGGCAAATTGATAAGACGAGAACTTATATTTTGAAATATTAAAGTATAAGGAGTGAAAGTTTTAAAATGCTACATTAATTCAACCTTGTTTTAGAAAGTCAAAGAATTTTGTAAGAATCAATCTATAAAAACTGTTATTTCAAAAGCATTTCTTCTGTTGTCTTTGATAGGGGCTCTGGTTTTATTGATGATGTTCATTTTTTTCCAAACTCTGTCAGGGAGAAAAAGGTTTAGGATTCTGTGTTTGAGATCTTTAAGAGTTGCTTCCTCTGGACACATCATGAGGTGGGCACTGCTTCCTCCCCCTCCCCCTCCTCCTCCTTATCCTTGTCCTCCTCCTATTCTTAGTTGAGGGTAGTCCACATACGTTACATCAGTTTTAGATATACAGCATTGTGATTCAGCAACTCTAAAGCTTATCCTGTACCAGTATAAGGTTTTAGATATACAGCATATGTTTTAGATATACAGCACAGTGATTCAGCAACTCTATACCCTTATACTGTACTCACCACAAATGTAGCTGCCATCTGTCCCCGTACAATGATACTCCAAACCTCTGACTGTAATCTCTATGGTGTAAATTTTATTCCTGTGACTTGTTCATTCCTTAACTGGAAGCCTATTATCTCTTACTCCTCTTCACTCGTTTTCCCATTCCTCCAGCCCCCTTTCCTTTGGCAGCCATCAGTTTGTTCTTTGTATATATACGTCTGATTCTGTGTTTTCTTGATTTCTGTGGCTACCGCTCATCTGTTTTAATAGGTAGTGCATTCTCTCAGCATTTTCCTTCCAAGTTTACCACTTTGGAATTTCACATTTCACTTATTTTCCCGAGTTTTAGAAGACATAGTCACTTGAGTGCCATCAGTCTATTTTTTACTGGCTGTGACATTCAGAATTTTTAGATTTTATGGCTGTGAAAATTGCAACTTTAGTTTGGCTACAGAAATTAGCATGTGTCAGTAAATTTTGAGATGGGAAATTGAACAGGTGAATTTTAAAGATAATCAGGAGATTGAGCAGCCTGACAATTCAATTCAATCTGCTTGTGATATTTCCCACAGAAATTCATATTCCATTTGTCTTAGTCTGCTTGGGCTGCCATAACCACATAGACTGGGTGACTTTAACAGCAGACATTCATTTCTCATACTTCTGGAGGCTGGAAGTCCAAGATCAAGGTACTGGCTACATTGGTTCCTTGTGAGGTGTGAGGTCCTTTTTGGGTTGCAGGAGGCCACCTTCTTGTTACGTTCTCACATGACAAACAGACATGCAGGCTCTATGGTGTCCCTTGTAAAAGCACTACTCCCACCATGAGGGCCCCATCCCCATGACCTCATCTAAACCTAACTGTCTCTCAAAGACCTTATCTCCAAATATCATCACATTGGGGATAGGGCTTCAGTGTATGAGTTTTGGGGGGTGGGTGAGGGAGACACACAACTCCATCCATGTACCATTTCTGTGATTCAGAGAGCTGTGGGGGGCAGGGGGCAGTTAAGACTATGGGAGAAAGGTCTGAAGATGAGTAAATACTAGGTAGAATATTGTCCTGAGTTTAATCGTACCCATCTGTACAATTGGTACAGATACCCCAGCTTAATGGGGTGGGAGGGGAACCAATTTCCAAGGAATGGAAGAACAGAGAAACTATTACAAGAATACATTTGACCCTTGAGTGAAACAGGTTGGAACTGTGTAGGTCTATTTAATTGTGGATTTTTTTTTTTTTTTGATAAATGCACTACAGTACTGTAAATGTATTTTCCTTATGATTTTCTTAATATTTTCTTTTCTCTAGCTTTATTATAAAAATAGTTTATAATACGTATAACATACAAAATACGTGTTAATCCACTGTTTATGTCACTGGTGGTGAGTCTTCTGGTCAGCAGTAAGCTGTTAGTAGTTAGATTTTCTTTCTTTTTTATTTTTATTTTATTTTAAGATTCTATTTATTTATTCAACACAGAGAGCGAGACAGGGAATAGGAGCCCGGGGGAGAGGCTGAGGGATAAACAGGCTCCCCGCTGAGCAGGGAGCCCAATGTGGTGCTCAGTCCCAGGACTCTCTGATCATGACCTGAGCCAAAGGCAGAGCTTAATGACTGAGCCACCCAGGCTCAGTGCCTAACTACCTAACAGTAGTTGGGTTTTCAGGGAGTCAGAAGTTATATGTGGATTTTCAGCTGTGAGGAGGGTCATTGCTCTAATTCTTGAGTTGTGCAAGGGTCAACTCTGTTTTACCAAGGATCAGATGATTATTTGAAATGTTTTGCTAAATACAAGGTTTGGTATTTAAACTAGCATCTTGGAAAAAAGTTAGCATCTTTATAGAACTAAGAATTGTGAATTTCAATGACTCAACAGTCAACAAAAAGCAGACAGCACAAGTTATGTAACTTTGCAATAATTTTAAATTCTTCCAATAGTGAGGGAGAGGTTAAGTTACATTTAAAGCAGGTAGAATCAGTGTGCCTGGCTGGCTCCGTCAGAGCAGCATATGACTCTTGGGATGCCTGGGTGGCTCAGTGGGTTAAGCCTCTGTCTTCAGCTAGGGTTATGGTCTCAGTGTCCTGGGATCAAGCTCTGCATTGGGGTCTCTCTGCTCAGTGGGGAGCCTATTTACTGCCTCACTCTCACCCCCAGCCTCTGCCTGCCTTTCTGCCTACTTATGATCTCCACCTGTCAGATAAATAAATAAATAAATAAATAATCTTTAAGGGGGGGGGGAGAAAGAAAAGGCAGCATATGACTCTTGATCTCTGGGTTGTGAGTTTGAGCCCCATGTTGGTTCTAGAGATTACTTAAATATTTTTAAAAAGTAAAGCAAGCAGAATCAAGTAAGGATCAATAATGAATATTATACATTGATATATAAAATGACTCTTAAAATGTTAAAATTCACTTACCAAACAAATTTTTTTCTCAGTGCATAGATGTATTTACTATTCCTTTTTCTTACATACTCATTCACACCGATAGATGTAAGGAAGAGCTAAATCTGATTTTAAACTTTTATTTTTATTTTTTTAAATTTAAATATAAATAGCCAACATATAGAACATCATTAGTTTTAGATTTTAAACTTTTTTTTTTTAAAGTTTTTAGGTGACCTTTCAAGGTTGTTTACGTAATCTCTTACACCCAACATGGGGCTTGAATTTAGGAACCTGAGATTAAGATTCCCATACTCTTCTGACTGAGCCAGCCAGACACCCTTGCTTTTAAGCTTTTTATCAATGGATGAATGCTTATTTTTTTTCTCAGTGAAGAGTCATCTCAGTTTTCATGTGTTTCTGTCTGCCCAGTATTTTGTTTTGTACATACCTAACTAGGTAATATGTAGAAGAAAAATTACGTTGACAATATTTTGTTATACTTCACAGGCAAAATAAATCGTGTCCTCAGTTCCCTTCCAGTGAAACTCCATTTTCACATAGTATACTGTATTATTCAAAACTCTGTTTATTTCGGTTCTTATTCTTGAAAACCATTAAACTTAGACATCTTCTCTTACAGTTCATTTCCAAAATTTAAATCTCCCTGTTCAGTACAGTTGATAACATGACAACCTAAATAGTTACTTAACATTTTGTCAGGGGAAAGAAAACAGCTGTACTAAGTATTTCAAATAGAGGGGATTTTTTTTTTTTTAAGATTTTATTTATTTATTTGACAGACAGAGATCACAAGTAGGCAGAGAAGCAGGCAGAGAGAGAGGATGAAGCAGGCTCCCTGCCAAGCAGAGAGCCTGATGCAGGCCTCGATCCCAGGACCCTGAGCTCAGGACCTGAGCCGAAGGCAGAGGCTTAACCCACTGAACCACCCAGGTGCTCCAAATAGAGAGGATTTAATACATAATTTTTTTATACCAGCTGATTGATTATCAAGGAGATGCTGAGGTAATCCAGAGATTAATAATCATAGGAAGCAGCTAACATCCCTAATGCTGGAGGAAAGAAAGAAGTGGTGATGTTGCCAGACCTAGAAGCTTGGAGGAAGGGTCTTTGGGGACTATTGCTGACACTTCTGAGAAGGGATTTACTAAAGTTTCGTCCTTAGACAACAGAAACTCTGTAGAGGAGAGAATTAGGTGAGGCTGATACTTTATATATGCCTATCTGTTGTTGGCATCTCTAATAGCTTTGAGAGGCTGGGATCTGAAATGGAGCTGGTGTCTGGAACCATGCTGACAGGGTGAAAGCACCCTTCTTCTTAGAGGAGGTTAGGGCTGAAAGATAATAGGTAAGTAACTGGCATATACAGTGGTAGAAGGATATGTAATTTCCTTACTAATAAAGAAATTTATATGGAACCAGAAAAAAACCCGAATAGCCAGAGGAATGTTGAAAAAGAAAACCAAAGCTGGCAGCATCACAATTCCAGACTTTAAGCTCTCTTACAAAGCTGTAATCATCAAAACAATATGGTACTGGCACAAAAACAGACACATAGATAACGGAACAGAATAGGGAGCCCAGAAATGGACCCTTAACTCTGGTCAGCTAATCTTCCACAAAGCAGGAAGGAATGTCTAATGAAAAAAGATAGTCTCTTCAAAAAATGGTGTTGGGAAAATTGGACAGCCACATTCAGAAGAATGAAATTGAATAATTTCCTTACACCACACACAAGAATGGACTCAAAATGGATGGAAGACCTCAGTGTGAGACAAGAATCCATCAAAATCCTTGAGGAGAACACAGGCAGCAACCTCTTCGACCTCAGTCAGCCACAGCAACTTCTTGGAAACATCACCAAAGACAAGGGAAGCAAGGGCAAAAATGAGCTATTGGGACTTCATCAAGATAAAAACCTTTTGCACAGCAAACAGTTAGTAAAACCAAAAGACTACTGACAGAATAGGAGAAGATATTTGCAAACGACATACCAGATAAAGGGCTAGTATCCAAAATCTATGAAGAATTTATCAAACTCAACACCCAAAGAATAAATAATCCAGTCAAGAATTGGGCAGAGGACATGAACAGACATTTCTGCAAAGAAGACATCCAGATGGCCAGCAGACATATGAAGAAGTGTTCAACACCACTCGGCACCGGGGAAATACCAATCAAAACCACAATGAGAGGGGCACCTGGGTGGCTCAGTGGGTTAAAACCTCTGCCTTCGGCTCAGGTCATGATCCTAGGGTTCTAGGATCAAGCCCCACATCAGACTGTCTTCTCAGCAGGGAACCTACTTCCCCCCGCCTGCCTCTTTGCCTGCCGACTTGTGATCTCTGTCAAATAAATAAATAAAATCTTAAAAAACAAACAAACAAACAAAAACCATAGTGCGATACCACCTCACACCACTCAGAATGGCTAAAATTAACGTCAGGAAACGACAGGTGTTGGTGAAGATGCAGAAAAGGGGGAACCCTCTTACACTGTTAGTGGGAATGCAAGCTGGTGCAGCCATTCTGGAAAGCAGTATGGAGGTTCCTCAAAAAGTTGAAAACACAGCTACTCTACTACCCAGCAATCATACTACTGGGTATTTACCCTGAAGATACTTCTCTCTCTACCTCTGAAATGTAGTGATCCAAAGGGGCACGTGTACCCCAATGTTTATAACAGCAATGTCCACAATAGCCAAACTATGGAAAGAGCCTAGATGTCCATCAACAGATGAACGGATAAAGATGATGTACACACACACACACTCTCGCACACACTCTGAAATACTATGCAACCATCAAAACCCCCGAAATCTTGCCATTTGCAACAATGTGGATGGAACTAGAGGATGTTACGCTAAGTGAAGTAAGTCATTCAGAGAAAGACAATTATATGATCTCTCTGATATAAGGAATTTGAAAGGCAGAGTGGAGGGTCGTGGGGGAAAGGGAGGGAAAAATGAAACAAGATGGGATTGGGGAGGAAGACAAACCATAAGAGACTCTTAATCTCAGGAAACAAACTGAGCATTGCTGGAGGGGAGGAAGTGGGAGGGATGGAGTGGCTGGGTGATGGACATTGGGGAGGGTCTGTGCTATGGTGAGTGTGATGAATTGTGTTAAGACTGATGACTCACAGGGCGCCTGGGTGGCTCAGTGGGTTAAGCCGCTGCCTTCGGCTCAGGTCATGATCTCGGGGTCCTGGGATCGAGTCCCACATCGGGCTCTCTGCTCAGCAGGGAGCCTGCTTCCTCTTCTCTCTCTGCCTGCCTCTCTGCCTGCTTGTGATCTCTCTCTGTCAAATAAATAAATAAAATCTTTAAAAAAAAAAAAAAGACTGATGACTCACAGACCTGAACCCCTGAAACAAATAATACATTATACATTAATTAAAAATTACAGTACAAAAAGAATAAGGTGGTACCAATACACCCCAGTGAATTTAACAGAAGACAGGAAAGGGGATAATGATAATACAAAGTAAATGTGATAAAATAGGACTATGAAACATGTTAGTCACTATAATAATGAAGTTAAGTTCTTCCATTAACTAGAGACTGAAATTGGTCAAAACCCAAAATTCAGGTATATCCATGTAAACATACAGAAAGATTGAAAACAAAAATATGGAACCATTAATAGGAAAATGCTTGTGAAAAGAAAGAATGCAGACTTAAGCAACCTTTACAAGTTAACATAGAATTCAAGGCAAAAAAAAAAAAAAAAAACCTGTAGGAGAAAGAGAATTCCTATAGTCAAAGATTTAATTACATCCTTTTTCTAGGATGTTACATCCCAGAAGATGTAACATCATAAGCTCTTATTTTCTTAATTTGTTTAGAATATATATGAAGCATATGTAAAATAAATTAAAATTGTCAAATCTATAATTAGTGTGGGAGAGTGACAGCTCAAAGAAGTGGACAGATCGGTAAGTATAATCATGTAGATCAGGTCTTGGCAAACTATGGCCCATCTCCTGTTTGTTTTTTTTTAAGATTTTATTTATTTACTTTTAGAAGAGAGAGAGAGGGAGCATAAGCACAGGGAGTGGCAGGCAGAGGGAGAAGCAGGTTCCCTGCTGAGCAAGGAGCCGAGCCCTATGTGGGACTTAATCCCTGGACCCTATGATCAAGACCTGAGGCAAAAGCAGATGCTTAACCAACTGAGCCACCCAGCTTACCCCCCCCTCCTGCTGTTTTTGGTACATGAAATTTTATGGGGGTGGGGGGGTCACTTGGGTGGCTCAGTCAGTTAAGCAGCTGCCTTCAGCTCAGGTCATCATCCCAGGGTCCTGGAATCAAGCTCTGCATTGGGCTCCCTGCTCAGCAGAGAGCCTGCTTCTCCCTCTACCTCTGCTGCTCCCCTGTTGTATGCTCTCTCTCTCTCTCTCTCTCTCTTTCTCTCTCTGTCAGATAAATAAATCTTAAAAAAAAAAAATTTTTTTTTTTACTAGAACACAGCCACACTAATTTATGGATTTTGTTTTTGTGCTACAACTGCAGAGTTGAAAAGTTGCTAGAGATTGTGTGGCCTGCAAAGCCTAAAATACTTGCTATCTGAATGTTCATAGAAAAAAATTGCCAACCCCTCACATAGATTAGCACACTTAATCTGTTAAGGCCAGCTGCTAAAAATTTGGGTTTTGTGGGCCAGATAGTCTTGTACATATTATTCTCCTCCCACTCCTTCCCTTGTTCCCCTCCCACATTCTTTTCTCGCTCTCCCCATTCTTCTCCCTCAGTCCCTTCAACTTCCCTTTCTCTCCCCCCTTCCTCCTTCTCTTCCTTTAAATACGAAAAATTTTGTTCAGCTGGCCTTAGGAAAACACATGTTTAAATGATACAAATAGTTGAACTTGTTTTATATAAATAGATACAGATGTAAATATATAAATAGTACATACATAGCACAAGAATAATGTGTATGAGAAATATTGTACGAATTTAATCATGATAAAAATGAGGATATCATTTTTGAACTTCATAAGTATCAAACTAACAGTATGTAGATAACTTTTTACTGTTTCAACTAAGATAAAAGATATTAAAAACTACTGATAATTTCATTGAAATAATAATTACTAAATTTGTTTAAATATCTTTTTTCTTGTTGAACTAAGATCATGCTCTTTATTTTTTCAAATACTCCAAGAGCATTTAAAAATTTGATCATGTTAGGCTGAGAGAAAAATATTAAATTCCAATCATATTTACATCCTTTTTCTCTTATTTTTTTCACATCCTTTTTTTAAAATTTTTTTTTAATTTTTAATTTTTTTTTTTAAGATTTTATTTATTTATTTGACACACAGGATCACAGATAGGCAGAGAGGCAGACGGGGGTGGGGGGAAGCAGGCTCCCCGCTGAGCAGAGAGCCCGATGTGGGGCTCGATCCCAGGACTCTGAGATCATGACCCGAGCTGCAGGCAGAGGCTTAACCCACTGAGCCACCCAGGCACCCCTTTCTCATCCTTTTTTGAATATTTAATGGAATTAGAGCTTAACAAAAGAATAACAAAATCTAAATTATGTTTAAGCTATAACTATACAGAACATTATTATTTTTTATAAAACTTATCAGAATTACTTATTTTATTTGAACATAATTTTATATTTTTCATAATCTTAAACATAATGTAGGAATAAATAATAAAATCTATTTATTTGGAAGTCTATAAATCTTTTGAATTAAAGATAAAACCCAAACAGAGAATGTTATCTTTGGAAATGAATGAGAGCTATCACTTCATATAAGATTTTGTGAATCCTATTCATGTGAATAAAGTGGTATTCAGAGGAAAGTGGTTAGTTTTAAGGGCATATAGTAGAAGATAAAAAAATAGATAATTGAGCAGGTGATCTGAATGGAAAATTCTTACATTGTACTTTGGGATTATAGGTTTTCTTTAATTCATACATGTGCTTGATGTACTTCTTGTTATGATGGTTTTGATTGTAATTACCACAGTGCTTTATCTGTTTTAATACTAAGAATCAGGAATTTTTGTGTAGTAACTAACTTACCTTTTAATATTTTCATCATTGAATTGGACAACTTACATCTACTGTCATTCAAAATATGCTCATTTTGAGTTTGCATATGCACACTTAATGATGGAGTCAGAAAATTAGTGTGGATGAGACAGAGAAAGTATTTGCATGTTACTAATGATTAGTGATGTTCAACATCTTTTCATGTGCTTATTGGCCATTTGTGTGTATATATATATATATATATTTTTTTAAAGATTTGATTTATTTATTTGACAGAGATCATAAGTAGGCAGAGAAGCAGGCAGAGAGAGAGAGGGAAGCAGGCTCCCTGCTGAGCAGAGAGCCTGAAACAGGACTCGATCCCAAGACCCTGAGATCATGACCTGAGCCGAAGGCAGTGCCTCAACCCACTGAGCCACCCAGGCGCCCCGGCCATTTGTATATATTTTATGGAGAAATGTCTGTCCAGGTCCTTTGCCCATTTGTTAATTAGGTTTGTTGAGTTGTAGGAGTTCTCAATTCCTTATCAAATAGATGATCTCATTAGTTGCCTTTTCACACTGTTGGTAGTGTCCTTTGCACAAAAAATTTTTAAATTTTCATTAAGTCTAATTTATTTGTTTTTTTCTTTTGTTGCTTGTGTCTTTGGTATCATAACAAAGAAGCCATTGGCAAACCCAATTATGTCATTAAACTAGTAATGTAGACTATTGCATTTCTTATTAACTTAAAAAATTTTACATATGTAGAGATTTTGTTGTTTTGGAAAGCAATAGCAGATTTAGAGAAAAATGTCTTGGGTTGCCAAGATGAAAGGCATATTTAGAAGGGATGATAGATATACTTATTAAAATGTCAGCAACAGGTGTCATTAACAATCCTATCACAGTGAGAAAAATCCCTGAATGTCCAGCTGTTATGTTAAAAAAGACACTGAAAAATTTCAAGGGCTGCTAAGGGTTCATAGAGCATATTAAGGTTCACATTGAGAGTCAGAGAAGTTGGATACAAAGTGATGACTCAGAAGCCAGCTGGCTTATTTATGTAACCATTTGGCAACTTTTAAGAAGGAAGGGAAGGAGCAGAAAAACTGAAGGCTGGGCAATAGGGGAAGAGAATAAATATCAAAGACCTAGAAGGCATTGTTCTACTATCTCTTTGGTTTTGAGAGTGATTATCTTTTAGCTTCCATCACAGTGAAGTTTTAGGAAGATATAAAATCAGAAAAGGAAAACAAAAACCACTGTTGAAATGCATACTTGAAAATTAGATTGTAGAACTTTGTACAATTTATAGAAAAGATTAAAGTTATTTAAAGCTGGTTGCATACAGAAGGTACCCTTCACTGAATCTTTGTGTTTAACTTAGTTTGACTTCTCCAGAAGCCTTAAGAAATACAGTTTTCTTGGGGCACCTGGTTGGCTTAGTTCAGTGTCTGCCTTCAGCTCAGGGTCCTGGGATCAAGTCATGCTCAGACTCCCTGCTCATCAGGGAGTTTGCTTCTCTCTCTCTTCCCATCCCTCTAGGTTGTGCTCGAGACTCTCTCATTCTAATAAATAAACAAATAAAATCTTAAAAAAGGAAATACAGATTTCTTGAAGAATGGCCATCCTTAGAGGGTCTTTGGCTCTATAAGTAGATCTAATATGGTAGGAATCAGAATAACAGATTCTCAAAAATTTCAACTTTTGAACAGATAAGGACAGTAGTAGGAAGACCGGACTGTGGAAACATTGAGAAATACTTTTAACTAAAAGCTGCCCTTCTTTGGATGCCTGGGTGGCTTAGTCGTTAAGCGTCTGCCTTCAGCTCATGTCATGATCCCAGGGTCCTGGGATTGAGCCCTGCATTGGGCTCCCTGCTCAGCAGAAAGCCTGCTTCTCCCTCTTCCACCCTCCTTGCTTGTATTCCCTTTTTCACTGTGTCTCTCTCTGTCAAATACATTAATAAAATCTTAAAAACAACAACCTGTCCTTCCTAATATAACTTGAATTATAACAGTGTGAACTAGTGTTTATTGTGTACTCATCAGATTATAGTATTTGAGGATAATATCTTGGTGATCATGATATAGGCTAGAATTTTCAGAGCATTTCTCAGTTTACCATATTTTATTATTACAAAACACTATAAGATAGATATGATCATTCCTGTTTTATATCTTAGGAGGGTCGAGTGGGAAATATGAAATGACTTGCTTCAGGACCTTAGGTAGCATTGGTAAAGGGACCAAGTCCATATCACTAGATCACATAAGATTATCACATAACCCTTGGCACGCTTCCTTCCTTTTTTATAATTCACCATAGTACTTTATTTCAAGCTTAGTTTAAATAGACTCTGCTTTCATAAATTGTTTTGGGAATATAGCCACCACTTAAACAGCATTATTTTTATGAAATAGTAAAAACAGTCACGCAAAGCAACTTAAATTTGCAAACTTGGGGCTTTATAAAAATTCAGCCACACAATATTTATGCTTCTGGTTTTTAAATGTAGAGCCACACATCTAAATCTGGAATTTAAGAATTTAGTGGAGGAGGAGATAGTCTTAACTGAGATTCAGCAGGACCTAGAGTAAAGATTCTCTCTAGTGTGATGAATGACTGGAATGGGGAGTCTGGCTAGGAATGTTTTAGATGAAAATTAGAAGAAGAAATCAGAAACTAAATAAAGATGGGAGTGATGAAGGGAGAAAAGTAGTAGAGATGTAGAAAGTATAGAAGGTGTGATGAACAGCACATATGGACATTGGAAACACAGAGCCAGCAGTGCACAGATGATAGAATACCTTCGCTCCCGGGGAATTCAGTGAACCAGGCACTGAACTCTCCTTTATAGGCAGCCTGGAGGAGATGGTGCTGGTTGTTAGGCTGTGGAGAGAAAAGCTAAACAAGGAAGAGTATATATGGTTAATATTGTGGGAAAGCAAGTAGCCTGTCAGATCTACATATGTTGTGAAAGCCATTCTATGGTATGAGTCCGTCATTGTCTAGTTGAAAGGTGAAAAACCATAGCATTTAAGTGTTGAACCAAGTGTAAAGAGTACAGAAAGAGTGGTAAATTTAGGTAGTGTTTTCCTGTTCCATATAATGTCATTGCTCAGAAATGAGAGAAGTATCAGTGGTTCTCATCCTGGCTGCCATTAGAACCTTCTGATGCCTGGGTCCCATTCTTCAGAGATTGGCATTTAATCGCTTGGGATGGGGCCTGAGGTAATTCCAATGTAGAGAAGAAAGCTGTGGAACTCACTCCCTAAATGACACTTCTTAGGTGTTCTTTGCTGGGAGTAGTTTTTAGTGAAAGGAGTACTTTGAGATGACATACAAACTTAATGAATTTGGCCATTTCTTAATTTAGGGAAGATGGCTTTGAGAAATCACTTCTATCTAGAGTCTACAGGAAACTGTTAATAACCTCTTACTGGCAATACACTTCTGTATCACAGCCTATATTAAACGTTTTTTACAGTATTGCTAATGTATAGTGATTTGGTGATGGAACCAAATTCTATCCTGGCAGGTGTTGTATGATTGGGCCTTCTAATACAAGCATAGTAAGAGCATATTGGTTGTCTTTGCTTTTGGTGTCAGTACAATCAACTCTTCCTGGATTTACAGCTGCAGTATGTTGTTTTCAAATTTTAAATGGCAGGGTTTTTATTCTTCCATAAAACTAGTACAGTGTCTGAACCATAAATAAGTCCTTACATCTTTGATGGATGAAAATGGCCTTAAATGAAATTTTCCAGAAGTGTCACTTCGTGGCTGTTTGCTTTAGTTGCTAAACAGCGACTGGTACCTTTAACTTTGTTGTACAGTTTGTTTGTACTTTGTACTTTGTGCAGTCTTTGTTGTACAGTAAAACTTTATTTTACAGGTATAGGCCTCACTAAAAAAGAGCCAAATACTCATTTGTTGCATCTTTAGAGAGCTGGCTTTAAGGAGGTTTATTTTGAGAAAGTGTGTAGGAACCTTTTCTCAGTATTCCAACTGTCCTTTATCATGAATTAAATGTTTTTTATTTTTTTTAAAGACTTCATTTATTTGAGGGAAAGAGAATGAGTGAGTATGAGAGGGGAGAAGGTTGGAGGCAGAGGTAGATTCCCCACAGAGCTGGGAGCTGGATGCAGGACTTGATACCTGGACTCTGGGATCATGACCTAAGCCGAAGGCAGTCACTTAACCAACTGAGCCACCCAGGCACCCTTAAATGTTTTTTAAAGACTGTATTTATTTATTTTAGAGAGTGAGAGGGGCAAAGGGAGAGTGGAAGGGACAAGCAGACTCCCTGATGAGCATGAGGCGCTGGAGGCTGCCTCTGTCCTGGGAGTCAGAGATCAAGACCACAGAGGAAGTTAGAAGTCCCATGAATTACATATTTAAAATTGGATTCCTAAGCTGGAAAAGTCCGTGGTCAGGATACTATGACAGGGATTTAGGTTTTTAACAAATCAGTTCAGTACTATATTGAATATAGAATGAATTATTTCCTTTTCTTAGCAAATGATTTCATTTTCTGGTCTGAATATTCTCTGAACATAATCCACAGGTAAAGCTTTATATAGAGCTGTGGTGGTTAGGTGCAAAGAAATACAGTCTCTGTGTAACTGATTTTATATGGTAAGGTATTGTAATATGAGAGATTAAGGTTCATTTTTTGTGCTAATTATTTCAGTTTACAGAATATGTTGTGAAATCAGTTTGTCAAAATTGTCTCATTCTAGAGTTATGTTTATCATAGTAATTATTTCTAGTATTGGGTTGATCAAAAACAACAGGTACAGCTGTTGAGATGGGTGGTGACCGGTAGTAAAGTACACTTCAGCTTGTGTAAAGTAATGCTCAGTAAATATCTCTTTGTGAGGTAAGAAAGAGTAAGAGTAATTGGATGGTCCGAATGCAGAATGAAACACATATTATGACTTAATGAGTAGTTGAATTGCTGAAAACATTTATTTTAAAACGTCCAAAAGCCACAATTAAGAACAGTGTTTGTGTTAGATAACATTTAAAATATAACCCTTTTAATTTTCTAACAATCATGTCTCTGGTGTTGAAAAGAGACTCTATTCAGAAATTTATACTCTCTGCTGGAGTACTTTTGAAGAGGCCTAGAGTACAACCCAACGGTTGAACAGTGATAGTGATTTTCTCTATTGATTTAAATTTAAAAAGAGATTGATCCTATAGTCTTCCCATCTTTCCTGAGGCAGAGAGCTCCACCCCCGCATCCAAAGTATACACCACAGGAGAGAATTCTCAGTTGCTACGTATGAAGCCTGCATTACAGAAAGTGAAGTTTCTTTTTAAAAAATATAGAACCAGGGGCACCTGGGTGGCTCAGTTGGTTCAGCCTCTGACTCTTGATTTTGGCTCTCAGGTCATGATCTCAAGGTCGTGGGATCAAGTCCTGCCTCAGACTCCTGTTCAGTGGGGAGTCTGCTTGGGATTCTCTTTCCCTCTGCCTGTGTCCTCCCCTGCCTCACCCAGGCTCACTCACTCTCTCTAAAATAAATGAATCCTTAACAAAAAATACCAGGTTATAAAACCCAGTTCTACCTCTTATTGATTATGAGAACTTGGATAAGTTAAACCTCCCTCCAAACAGAATTTTTTGGTTTTCCTATCCTAAACAAGTTATGTTTATACTATCATCTGTTGTGTGTCATAGCATTATCTCTAAAACAAACAATGTATGTAACCTTAATTTAAAGAGAGTTTATTGCTACAGATAATTGCTAACCATCCAAAGCTTTTAGTGAGTTATAATCACTAATCACAAATCACTATAACAAATATAGTAATGAAAATATTTGAAATATTGTAATATCAAAAAGTGACACAGAGACATGAAGTAAGTGAATACTGTTGGAAACATGGCACTGATAGACTTGCTTAATGTAGCATTGCCACAACCTTCAATTTACAATAAAAGTTGTATCTGCGATATACAGTAAAATGAAACATGATAAATGAAGTATGCCTGTACCTGCATCACAGGATGGTGTGAGAATTAAATCAAACAACGAATGCAGATGTCTTGAAAGCTTATAAATGTTGGTTGTATCTCCTTGTGCTAAAATAGGTTTGGAGTATTTAACATTGTTTTTTAAGTTTTTTTTATTTTCCCTCTGTTGTGTTTTTAAAAATTTTTTATTTAAATCCTAGTTATTTAACATACAGTGTAATACTGGTTTCAGTGTACAATAGAGTGAGGCAGCACTTCTCTACACCCCACCCCTGCTCATCACGCCAAGTGCATTCCTTCACCCTATCACCTGTTTTACTCTCCCCCTGTCTCTCGTAACCATCAGTTTGTTCTCTAGAGTTGGAATTAATTCAGGAAATGAAGTATTTGTCTTTTGTGGCATCACATTTTAATGTCATATTTATAGGACTTTTTCTAAACACTTCAAAATCATGTCATAACTGTTTATTAGTGCTGAAAACCAGACCTTGCTACATAGGCACTTATATCATTAGACACTGTTGTCTTATCTTATTAAAAGATTTAATTATTAGTTTGACTCTCACTATATTTATTACATATATGTCTGATATATTTCCCCTGCAGAATTCTTAAAAAAAAAACATATGCAAAATGTTGGGCAAAGCTGATACTTAGAGTGGTTTAGAAATCCCACAGTAACCACTCAGTCAGCCATTGTAATGACTTTGATGTTGCCCAGAAACATAGTAAGATTCATCTGTGAACTTAACCAGATATCACTCAGCATTGTTAACTGTCAGGCAAACATTTATAGTACACAAAATGGAAAAAATCTATCTAGTAGGTACATCTATTATTTGCTTTGAGAAGCAGTCCTCATTGCATTATAATGTATTTAGGAAAAAGTGCACAGTTTCTGGTTTATGCATGCTCCATTTTATTTTGTGAAGTGTATTATGGCCTCTCACTGGTTCATCTTTACCATCTTCTCTTTTTGTAATTTGTTCAGTGCTCTATAGAATCCTGGGCAAAAGAAATTAAAGGTGACATCTGATCCATTTCTGTTAAATCTTTGAATAAAATTAACTCTTAATAGAATTCAAGATGAAAAAATTTAAAAATCATACCTGAAATGATAACATGGCATTTCTATAAAGTTTGTTTTTGCCCTTATTGTAAATCAGCATCATAAACATTTATTTCAACAGCTGAAATATTTTTTCCTAAATAAATCAAAAGCAAAGCGAGAATT